>NW_015658771.1:929-2505 GCF_001515625.1 Sinocyclocheilus rhinocerous | reverse complement strand
CACACACACACACACTCAATACTCATACATACACACACACACTCAATACTCATACATACATACACACACACACACAAACACTCAATACTCATACATACACACACACACACTCAATACTCATACATACACACACACTCAATACTCATACTCGAATCGCTCATGTAAACTAAGGAGGATCTTTTGTTTTTTCCCCTGATTTTTTCGTTGTTTTGGATTAAAAAGTGGGATGCATTTTGAAGAGTGGACTCTTAACTTAAAATGTGTGCTGGTGTTTCTTGGAATAGTCTGAGCTGACCAGAACTATTCATAGGTTTCATGTGACGTCACACAGTGGTGCGGCTGCCATTTGTAGGACTGGATTGCAATTCCGTCAGTCTGCTGTGCTGTGGGCTGTGATAACAGCAAATCACAATGGATTATTTACCAAGAGATGTGGATGTATGGGATTCTTTTGATTAAATATTTCTCGTAAGCATAGATGCGTTTTTATATTTTAGTAAGCAAGTTCATAATGAAACTTGCAAAAGGTTAAATTTGCGTGCGATACAGAGGATTTGCCAGAAAACTTTCGTTATGCGCCACCTTAAAGCTAATAAATCAACGAGATGTTTTGATTGTTGATAGAAGTATGGTTATGTGAGTCTAGAATGTTTACGCTGCACTAAACTCAACAGGGACTGGCGCTCTCTCTGGCAGCGGTAGGTCGCAGCGCCACTTCCGGTGGCATCCCCAGAGTTTGTGGCAGCTGCCACGGTCTTTCTCGCCGTTTCTGCTGTTTGCTCTTTAAAACTACGCTGTTTTCAGTGGCGTGCAGTGATGTTTTTTTTTTTTAAATGATGTTGCAAAGTTCCCACAATTGTATTATACATTTTTATGTATCAGCTGCCAGCGTTCTTGCCAGGAGTCACGATCGTTTGTCGCCGTTTCTGCTGTAACTTTTGTTTGTAAATAAAAGATTTGATGATGCATATTATATACTAGCAAGCAGATATGATCAGAACGTGAACCCAATAAGCTAAATTGCATAAGCATTTTCGCATTGTTACGTTCTCCCCAGTCTAAGGTTGGGGATAGCGAACAAGTAATTTAAAAATGAAGATAATGGAGCAACAATCCCCGCCCCTCTCCTGTCCCAGCTCACACACAGAAACACAACGGAGCGAGAGTAAATCAAATAATAAGCTTTTAATTCACAAAGTATCATATAACAGGAAGCGTGAATCTTCAGGAGGGGTCAAGGCCAAAATAACAAACAAAAGAAGAACTAACTAAAACATTAATTAGACAGTAACTTACCTAACAAATCAAAACCCAAACAAAATACAATACTCTCCCCTTACTCCCTAGCTGTCAATAAACAGGAGATAACAAGGGATCATAAAGTAAATGGCAACCTCCTCCCTACGGCTTCTGAAACAAACAAATTAATAACACCGGAACGAAAAACTCTCACTCAGAATGGCAGCAACCCATCACCTATCACAAGACCACAGGTGTGTTGAATGTCTGGGGCAGGAGACGGTGGGCAGTAACGGCAACGACCAACACCGCAGAGCTCAGCACGCCGCTCTCTCCC
>NW_015658771.1:0-840 GCF_001515625.1 Sinocyclocheilus rhinocerous | reverse complement strand
GCTCGGGCTCAGTGCTCTCCATGCTCCTCTTCCTTCTCAGCTTTTAACCACTCTCACTCATCACGTAATCAGCTGCAGCTGCGTCCAATCAACCGCACGCAGAGGAAAAGGGAAAAAGAGAGAGAGAGACGGGAAACGGCACAATGCATAGAACATCTCTGCATATTGACCAATCAGAATAAACAATAAAAACACTTATGTCCGGAGGACGTAACACCATAAAGAACATACACACACATAAGGAGTGCCAGATGTCGTGTCACTTAATGTTAAAGCTGCTGCTGCCGCTAGCCAATACTATATATATGTACAAACACAAACATGTCACGGAATGATGGGAGAAAACAAGGATAGATCCAAGTGCAGTTTATTAAAGTACAAAATAAACAGAACAGAGGCAAAAGGTAATCCAAAACACAGGGAACAGATAACACGATGTAACCTTAACAACATCAAACACAAACATCAGAATCGAATAATACTGTAGTAAACACAGACAGAGTGAGCATGGTATATGTAGTGATGGGATGATGAGTAAATTACTAACAGGTGATCATGATCAGAACAGACAAGACAGGCAAGGGACTATGGGAAATGGAGTTCAACACATGTAACACAGAAATGGGAGAGCGCCCTCAAGTGGCCAGTCCAGGGCACCACAACCAGACACTGTGACAAAACATTTATTTATTTAATGTAACACTTTAGTTATTAACTAGTTGATTGCATATTACTATATTAGCCGTTTATTAGTACTCATAAAGCACATACTAGTGCATTATTATGCGTGACCTCATTCTACATCTTACCCAATACCTGAACAGTAATTAATAGTTTATT
>NW_015658770.1:0-973 GCF_001515625.1 Sinocyclocheilus rhinocerous | reverse complement strand
CAGTTGTTCAGATCATCGCGGAATTCAAATGCTAGCCAAAAGATAATATTTGAATTTTTGACTGACAGACACGTTGAAGGGTGGGGGCACACTGGGGGGCCAATCAGTTTTCAGGGGGGGCAAGTGCCCCCATGGCCCCTCCCCTGTCTACGCCACTGTTGGGGAGGAAAAATATAGGTGGGTTCTTTTTTAAATGTGGTGCAAGTGTGTTGAAAATAAATGGATATAAATGTAAGACGAGATATTTATTGGTTAAAACACTTGATCACTCAAAATAATATTTAATATGAATCAGACTTACTAGTTTTGTTTGTAAAAGTTACTTAACAGCATCCAAAGTAGGTTTTTATTTACATTGTCCACTTGCAAAGCTCCAGTACTACATGCTACAGCAGGGGTCGGCAACCTACGGCACGCAGAGGGATAATCGCTGGCACGCGAGCAATAGGGAAAACTGCATACTGACATACATTTTGAGGTAATAACTTCTTGTAGTCACACAGCCTGTTAGGAGCTATAAAAACTATTAAAGTGTGAGAATTAACTTGCGCTAGTCTATGGATGTGCGCGCGCGACCGCTGCACATACTAGGCGCTTCAGATTAAAGCCTCAGCGGTCTAACAGCACTCATCAATGTCAAAATGACTGAGATGGCCAATCAAATCAAAGTAGCTTGCTCTTGTGAATTTATTTGGATGTTAATTACATTGTGCGAGCTGCCTCTTTAATACAGCGTGGTTTACATACATGTTGCTGCTGATTGGGCTGACATGTTTGACATACCCACCAAACAAGAGAAAACGCATCTCAAACACCGTTGCACACCGTTTCCAGGACACATGTCGTTCAAACCGGAAGCCGTAGCAAAATGGTGCACACCGGTTTGAGCTTGAACTTGCCCCTGGTGTCATGTCATTACTTCAGGGATTATTAAAGGGGTCATATAATGCGATTTAAATTTTTCCTTTCTCTT
>NW_015658769.1:9448-13733 GCF_001515625.1 Sinocyclocheilus rhinocerous | reverse complement strand
CCCAGTCTAAATGTGGGCCTAAAGGAATGCTCATTTGACAGAGACATGGCAGAGATCTGGTCCATAGAGCTCGATGGCATGTGAGAAGAAGACCTAGCAGCTGGAGGCTCTGTGACCAGAGAGAGGCAAGATGAACTCATTGTTTTTGTCCATAGTTGATCACTTTGATAAGCAATGCTTGTAAGCATACAATTATTAAGTACCTGTGTAACCATCTTCAGGATGAGTCAGATCTGGAACATGTCCAACAGAGGAGTGGCGTAGAGGACTGGAAGGCGTACTAGATGTATTAAAAGGGACAGGTGGTGCTGCGAAACATGAAAATGACAATTTTTTAAGTGAACAATATATAACATTATATAATTCAGTGTCATACTCTGTTACCAAGGTAGAGTAACAATGCTGACAATAGTGTAACAGAATTGACAGTCCACCAGATAATTCTGTCAATTCTGTTACTTTACAATTCTGTTACTTAAAGGGTCAACTCTGTTTATGAACTATTTTCACAAATAAAACTATACAATTGTTGTTTAAAATCATAAACATTATTGAGATATGATGCACCCTTATATTTCAACAACATTTCTTTTTTTTTTTTTTACTGGATATTGTATACAATACATTTTCAGATGAAAAATATTTGATCCAAGCGGACAATTCTGTGAAGACATAGGTATTTTATTTTTTATTTTTAAGGTATGCATAGGTGAAATATTATCTCAGTTCCAAATGTTGGAATGTAAGGACTGTTTGTCTAATGATACAAGAAGGATTTTTTCTTTTATGATTTATTGTTATTTCTACACATTGAATTTCTGTTAGTGAACAGTTTTTTTTCTTAACTTTATGAAATGCCAAATGTATCTCCAATTATAGAATCACCCAGGAGGTCTTAGTTACCTTTAACCTTAATTAAAGGCATTCAGATTAACCTTTAATGACAGCCTCTCTCTAACATCACAATGCAGCAATCTTCAACCGTGAAAATTAATAGAGACAGTTAAAATGAGTCTCTTACACATAATGACCGACTTCTGGACTGTCTTCATGTTAGCATACCCACTAAACACATAGGAGTTAGCTAACATCACGATTAAATAAAGAGCAAAAAACTCCCAGCCTTTTCAGTTAACGACTACACACAACACAATCAATATGAAATTACAGTTTGACCACACAGTGTGACTTACCTTTGTGAAGATTTTGAGGTAGAATACTGTGGCTGCCTTTTCAACTCCAGAAAAATCAGCGCGCTTGGTTCAAATGATGCGGCGGCCCCAATCTGCTTTGCGCCTGTTGTTCCCGCCCACTGAAACTCACGCCGGGCTGGATCTGTATTAGATCAGTAAAACGGGTGTGACTGAAACGCGGATTTGCTAGTTTGAAGACGGATCCGGTTCGAACTCAGCTGCTGGTTTTCTATTTTAATATACTTCAAAATATAATTTATTGCTTTGATCAAAGCTGAATTTTCAGCATCACTGTGATGCCTAAATTTTGCAGTGTGAACCGCAAAATATCTTTGACGTTCTGAACTCGCTCTGGACTCAAAAAAAAACCGCGCTCTTTTCGGACGCGGCCCGGATCCGCTCTGCGACAGTAGTTCCCACCCACTGAAACCGAGCCCGGGCTGGATCTGTGTTAGAGCACTGAAACTGTAACGTGACTGTAACACGGATTTGCCAGTTTGAAAACGGATCCGGCATAGAGTCAGCTGCTGTCTGGGACATCACCAGAGACTGGGCTTCCTCCTTTGTGATGCTTTGCCAGGCCTTTACTGCAGCTGACTTCAGTTGTTGTTTGTTTGTGGCTCTTTCTGCCTTTAATTTCATCTTCAGCAAGTGAAATACATGCTCAATTGGGTTGAGATCAGGAGATTGACTTGGCCATTGCAGAATAATCCACTTTTTTACCTTCAAAAACTCCTGGGTTGCTTTTGCTGTATGTTTTGTGTCATTGTCCATTTGTACTATGAAGCGCCGTCCAATCAATTTTGCTTCATTTGGTTGAATCTGGGCAGACAGTGTATCCCTATACACTTCTTCATCCGGCTGCTTCTGTCTTCTGTCATGTCATCAATAAACACCAGTAGCCCAGTGCCACTGGAAGCCATGTGTTGTGGTTACAAAAATTTATAAATAAATTAGTGTGAAAAATTAAGAAAAATAGTAAAACAATTATATTAGAGTGACATTGAACTTAAAACAAGAGAATGTATTTTTCGAATGCACTTTATAGCGTCCTATCTGTGACAATTAATGTTCTCTGCTCAGCCTTGAATGATACATTGATTGCTTGATTGTTTTTCCCTGGGAAGTGTTCTCCTGTTTGGGGAGGGGGGTGCGCTGCACAGAAAATACAGAGACTCTGATGGTGAAGCAGCAGCTCCGTGTCCTGTGTTTTATTAACTTTCACATCTCCCCTCATCAGGTAATGAGGGCACTACACATGCATGCTCATGCCATCACACTGCCTCCACCGTGTTTCACAGTTGATGTTGTATGCTTTGGATCATGAGCTGTTCCAAGCCTTCTCCATACTTTTTTCTTCCTGTCATTCTGGTACAGGTTGATCTTAATTTCATCTGTCCAAAGAATGTTTTTCCAGATGTAGTGTCTGCGTAAAATCATGGATGGTCTTTGGGGTTTATGGCTTAAGAGACCCCTTTTAGCCTCTGACATTTGCATATAAATTACAGTCCTGGCCCCTGATTACACATTTATATGGGTGCTAAATTGTCAAATGGTTCCCACCACTATCAAGGAGATGCTAAGCAGTCTACCACTATCATCTCCCCATCTGACTTCAAACAGTTTCCAAAGAGAAGTAAATGACCCCCCGGTGCCAGGCGCAATGGGCCTGGCTGACCCTTACTATTTGTAGCATATTTTGGGTAAAACTGCACCGATCTTCCAGACCAGCAATAAACATGCAAATGGGCCATAAACAGAGACAAAGAAAGTTTCTCCCGCTCAAAATTCATGCCTCTGATTGGCCATTCCACCCAAAAGGGGGGTGTGCATAGGAACCCTCAAAAGTGATTAGCCCGAAATAATCTTGGCTCAGAAACCCTCTTCGTTTGAGACGACACTTTTCCAAGACTCTCAAGATTTTTCCTCTTGAGTTTTTATTTTCCGGCAGTTTTTATCTTCAAGTAACTTTAGTCGCTGTGGACTTTTCCTTCTTCAGAAGAACCAGAAGTAAAACTTCCAGCTCACTCCTAACGAACTCATCAAAGACCTCCGTTGTTTACCGCATCAGGGCTCTTGTTCAGCAATCGAAGCCAATGCAAGTAACCGTTTACAATTATTTAGATGTGTGTTTAAGTTTCAGCCCCTTTTTAAGGTGATTTTTGATTCTTTGATGATTTTCATAGGTTGTGGTTAATTGATGTGAAATACTGCCATTCTTTTTCTTTCCTCTCTCTTTTTCTTACTTTGCTTCATTCTGTATGTGTTTTGCTTAGTTAGTTATATGTTAGATATAGTTTCATTTATTAAATCCCTTATATTCACAATCGATTGCCTCTGTTTGCTGCTCACAATTCGAAGTCAATGAATGTTTGAACCCTTGCTACATTTGCTAAATTACTGCTGGCACTGCATAAAGAAGGACAGTTTATTCTTCCTTGGCCAGGAAAATACTCTTTCTTTGAATTGATAAATGATTATATTGTCTGCTCGGTGGACGGACAGATCAAATAATTGTAATATTGATTCTGCTACAGTTAATTCTAAGATCTAATCTAAATATTTATTATTAATCATAACCAGTTATAATTAGTCATAAATATTTCCCTTTTGAGCTGACTTACTACAGATTTTGGTGGAGAATGCAGGCAAAATTCAAACATTGTTTGTGAGCAAACTCAGTATCAATTTATTTGTTTTTATATTATGCGCGCTTAGAGTGAGACAAGTCGCTGCGCGAACTCACTCTGTTGTTTGGATGGTTCAAAGCCACCTCCAGTACTGTATTTTAACAGCCTCTATTTGTCTAACATTTAGTCACTGTTAATTGTTAAAGTAAACTGCAGTTCATAATATTAAAATTGTTCTCTAAAGACGAAGAAATCTCTTTAAAGTACATTTTAACAGGCGATTTTTATCAAAATCGCCTGTTGGAACGAAGAAATCTTCCTGCATTGCGATAAAGATAGATTTGAGCGATGCTCCTCTTATCATCTTTTAAAGGCCTTATATTTGATAGTATCGCTAGATTGAAGTCATTGCGAAGTTCCAATTTCATTTAACTAGACGATCTAACTCCCTTAGGTTTAACC
>NW_015658769.1:8536-9003 GCF_001515625.1 Sinocyclocheilus rhinocerous | reverse complement strand
CGATTGGAGTTAAGGCACAGTACCTTAAACTAACACTAGAGGGCAGGCTGTTTAAGTATCTAACACTTCTTGAACTCCTCTACCTTCCTGATTTCACCTTGTGTGGACTCCCCCTTGTGGGCATTCTCAGCTAGGTCGACTTGTACTCCAATTTGTTTGATTTTAATTTTCTGTCTGCTTCTTTAGTCATTATCATTCTCGCCATTCTAGTTACCTGCCGTTTTATTTATTTATTTATTTATTTTTTCATTTTAGTATTATTTTTGTTTTTACTTTATTATCTTTTATTACTTTTATAATTTTGTTTGTATTTGTTTTGTTCCCTTTTTTATTTTAATCAGGTTTCTCTCCCCCTCTCCTCTCTCACTTTAAGTCAAGTCAAGTCAAGTCAAGTTTATTTGTACAGCGCTTTTCACGATACAAATCATTGCAAAGCAACTTTACAGCAAATTAAGTTTCTACAATAT
>NW_015658769.1:0-1706 GCF_001515625.1 Sinocyclocheilus rhinocerous | reverse complement strand
TGCATCCCTATTTATATTGTATTTATTTACAGAGGTATATTATGTCACACTTCACACTTCTCTAGTAAGTTTCGTCTGTGTGTGAAGACAGTAGCGCAAATCCGTGAATGAATGTTCCGAAGTGAAAAACTTCAACAGAATAAAGTTGAATGGAATTGAATCGAAGTTGAATAAACTTCAACTTTACTGTTCAGTGCACTGATGTCAGACTCATTTTGGATAATAAAGTTTATTGTTAAATTGTTAAATGCCCTGCCTCCATTACGTATCTCTGTCACGTCATTATAAGTGTTTGATCACCACATTTGAGTGATATATATATATATATATTCTGTTTATGTATATACTGTATTCTATATATAGTACCAGTCAAATGTTTGGACACACGAATGGGAAAGTGTCCAAACTTTTGACTGGTATTGTACTATAATATACACAAAGAATATCGGCCGATATATCGATATCGGCCTTTTTTTACTCCCTAATATCGGTATCGGTCCCAAAAAAAACCCATATCGGTCGGGCTCTAATATATACATATACATATATACATATATATATACACACATATACATATACACACATATACACATACATACATATACACATACATACATATACATACATATATACACATATGTATATATAAATGCCTCATGCCTAAAACAGTACATTATGGACTTTCCTCCATCTCATCCGTTCTTTTTCAGTAATTCCTGAAACTTTGCTGCATGTACAGGTTATGTGGCTGTTGGTCCTGTTAGCAGCACGTAAAACAAAACTTTTATTCAAATTCTGAATTGATTATAGCCTGCCTAGAAAGCGAGCAAATAGAGCTTCCATATAATCACTAAAAAGCTGTCAGT
The DNA here is from genome assembly GCF_001515625.1 of Sinocyclocheilus rhinocerous. Taxonomy (NCBI): domain Eukaryota; kingdom Metazoa; phylum Chordata; class Actinopteri; order Cypriniformes; family Cyprinidae; genus Sinocyclocheilus; species Sinocyclocheilus rhinocerous. Next base: position 840 of record NW_015658769.1, on the reverse strand, counting down.
CACTTCAATTTATCGCAACCTCACGATGTTCCTTTATAATCAGTGAAGCTCTCTGAACTGCAAATAATATCTTATTTACATCGTGTCTACATGTGGTGTTTAGCACTGATTGAATTCTGACTTAACTCTATTTATATCTTTATTAATATCTTAATATATCATTATATCCCATAATACCCATTAGCACGCACAAGCATTATCACACGCTTCGCTCCTCCCGACCGCAGACGCAGGTTTACAAGCCACTTTTTCCTGCGTTTTTCAATCGATTTCTGGACTTTTCCCCCACTTATGAACACATTTTCGAACACGATAAAAGCTCCTTGTGGTTTCTCAGTTTGGCCAATTTAAGCATCCATAACGCAAAACACAGGCATTTTGAGTTTCTGCTAGTGATTCCTATGGAGAAAAATCCCTTCCTGCCCTCCAGCTGCATTTCGCGCGTCAGTGACGTCATGTGCAAACAACCTATTAACAAAGAGGGACTCACAAACTGGGAGGAAAAGATAGTAAAAAAAAATATATGACTCATATTTTTGGTAACACCATTGCTTTGAATTTAGTAGGAAAACACAAACACCACACTATTTGAAAACCCTATGTTTTTTTACGTTTAATGCCAAGTTAACGCAGTGTGTCATTATATAAGCCTAATTGTACATACATTTAAAAATAAATAAAAATAAAAAAAATAAACTTTTCTCTCAATGCTTAAATTCATACTCGCGTACCAAGGCCGCGAAACCGGGCAGCGGGCATATATAAGCCAGGGTCTGTGCCACCGCGCACACAGGCCCAAAAGGGTCTGGCTGCAGACTTGCACTTGCACTCTCAGACTTG
>NW_015658768.1:115188-117442 GCF_001515625.1 Sinocyclocheilus rhinocerous | reverse complement strand
TGCTTCTAAAGGACTACAAATGAATAAAACACCAATTTTACAGAAACTTTATATTTAATTGTATTTAATTTAGGGATGTCAACATTAATGCGTCAACGCATGTGATTCGTTAAAAAATCCTTAACAATTAATGCAAAATTACTGAAGCACATTTTGTATTTCTAACCTTTATAGCGATTTCGCTTCTCTGTTTGCAATCAGATCATTTTAAGCCACTCTGGGAAAGTTTTCAGTCCAATGATCCAGTAAGCGAATGCATTCAAACAATCCATCCAAAACAGCGCTAATGTAAAGAAAACCAGACCGATTACATCAGAGATGGCAGAGACAATCGAGACTCCTCTTGCGTTTTCAAGCTCCGTCATATTCTGTGATTGTCACTGAAGAGCGCGAGAGCTCACGCATCGCTCTGTGTGAAATACAGACTGAACGAAACGTCAAAACATCCCGCAAACTACATTTTCTCAGCTGGATAAAGACAACCCACTTCTCTCAAGTAAAGTTGTGATGGCTGAGTTAAATGAATTCTGAAAAGGTTTTTTTTTCTTCGTTTTTTTTGTTGTTTTTTTTTACTTTTGTGTGCACAAATGTAATTCTTACATCATTTGGTCCTTTGGTGTCCTTTTGGAGTCTCCAAGTGTCCTTTTTTGAAAAGACATCTAAATTTATCTTAAAATAAGTTTGCAGAAAATACAGTTTTGTAAGAATCACCCTTCAATCTTTTGGTTTAATTTGCTGGATATAGTAAATAATGACAAAATGAACGTGTTAAACAAGATAAATGGTGTATGCTTAATTTCATGATAAGCGTCCGATTAATCGCAATTAGTCACACAAAAAGGGTGATTAATCAGATTAAAAATTTTAATCTATTGACAGCCCTAATTTAATTAATTGTAGATTACCTGTAATAGATTACATTTTCATGAAAACTTTTGCAATTGGTTTGTAAAAAGTATCAAAGGTTTTGTTGCATTCACACTTTTTTGACCAGCAGGTGCTGTGTTTCCAGTCCTTTGAAGAAGTAAATAATTTTATCAAGCAGTTAGGCTGTTCACACTTTGCGTCTTTTTTTTAAGCTGCCAGCGTCTGTTTTACATTATAATCGTATGGAGTAAACTGTGGTTTCAAAAAAGTCCTGAGTGCTTTTTTAAACGCCACCACAGGTGTCTTTTTCTGCAGCTCACCGCGTCTTTTCAAGTTGAAAAAAGTTTAACTTTTCTGGAAAAAAAAACGCCCTACGTCAAGCACCTTTTTGACAGCTTACCAATGACAAGCGAGTAGCGAGACCAGTCGTTCCCATAACAACAAGAAAAAATGGAGAAGGTGCCGGTAGACAGACTTATCGTACTAGTTTAGACTTTTGTTTAGTCTAAAATATGCCGCAAACTGTGCATCATCCAACCGGAGCTCCTGGACTAAATTGTTGTAAACACCATACTGTTTCCTTCCCTGTATAATGTCATGCACCCACAAACGTTGTTGTGAACCGACATTCTCCTCCACGTTAACTTCAAAAGCCAACGCAAGAGCCAACTTCCTCTTTCTCAACATTTCTGCACCACACAGCACTACTGTTGCAGCTGTTGTTATAGCAACAAAAGTCGCCCTCGGCTGCTATTTGTAACCAAAATGCTGCCAGGTTTTTTTTTTTACTACAAAAATGCCCTTGTCAACTTTTTCTTGTCAAAAACAATGCCAAGTGTGAACATGCCCTTACTCTGTTCAAAATACATGCTCCATTCATACTGTTATTACAACAGTGACATATGTTTCCTCCTCATCGTATTTATACCAGCTGCAATACTCGGAGCTCCTGGACTAAATTGTTGTAAGCACCATACTGTTTCCTTCCCCGTATAACATCGTTGTGAACCGACATTCTCCTCCCCGTTAACTTGAAAAGCCAACGCTAGAGCCAACTTCCTCTTTCTCAACATTTCTGCACCACACAGCACTAGGCTACTGTTGCAGCTGTTTTTATAGCAACAAAAGATGCTCAGCTGCTATTTGTAACCAAAACGCTGCCAGCTTTTTTTTTTTTTTTACTAAAATGCACCCGTGTCAACTTTTTCTTGTCAAAAAAGACGCCAGGTGTGAACACGCTCTTAGTTTGGTTTATTCTGAGCTTTCAAAAGCTTTCTCCCATCACCTAGCATACAGAGTATGCACTGTTGGTAAAATGGGGTTACACCTGTACATAGGGTTGGGTACCGAAACCCGGTACCAATATGGCACCGGTACCCATGTAACC
>NW_015658768.1:114712-115064 GCF_001515625.1 Sinocyclocheilus rhinocerous | reverse complement strand
CACTTAAATGCTTGAGCGATCGATTGAAATATTTGTTCTCTGGTTCTCCGAAACGGACGTAAGAAGCATCATCACCGGCACCGCATGTGAAAAATAATTTCCCGACTGAGAAAATGCACATGAACTCAAGTCGAAAAGCTCTAATAATACAAATCCAACAAATCTTTGTAGTAACGTGAGTGTCAATGTTGTTTTCACATTTCGACTTAAAAGCACGACTCGGGAAATGAGAGCATCCGAGGAGCGCGTGAATGCAATAATTACACTTGCTCTGATGGCAGCAGGTAGCCTTCCGTTAACTAAGCTAAACATGCTTAAATTAAAATGCCTAAAGCTAAACCTCCCTTGTATT
>NW_015658768.1:109402-113761 GCF_001515625.1 Sinocyclocheilus rhinocerous | reverse complement strand
TAAACTATATTGTCGCAGTCGAGTGTTTATTGTCTTTGTTTTATCATTCAAAACATTTATATGTTCTGTTTACTCAGTTACAGCTAGGGCTGGGTATCGAGTTTGATACTTTTTAGGCACCGACCAAATTGCCGCGATATCGAGTATCGAAAAACTTCTCGTCGTTCGGTACCAAATTTCGATACCTAAGGGGTAATCTCATCAACGTCAGTGAGCCAATAAGCCTGCAGCACTAGTGTTCGACTAGAAGTGGCGCGGCGCAGATCGATCAGTGTTTTGACATCCGCGAATGGAGAGTAGTGCGGGAGCTGCGTGGAGCTCCGATCATATGCAGAAGTCCGTTCATACTACACATCCGAAAGCATGTGTTACGTGACCATTCATGCACACATCATTCTACATAAGACGAACACGCACTAGTGTAAATGTAGCCTATAACAGATGTGTAAAGAAGTCTATTTGAGCTTTTGATATTAAAACTATTTGCACTGATTTATTGTGTTGGTTACATTTTAATGCTTTGTGCAGTGGCTCAGAAGATGAGTCTTTGAGTCTGTATAAACATTGCCAAGCTGAAAAATAAAACCAATATATATATATTTTTTTTAGATAATGTGATTTTGTTAAAATTGATTTCATAAAATTGGTATCGAAAAAAGTATCGTTCAGGAACCGGTATCAAAGTCAAGGTATCGGTATCGATATTGAAAATGTTTGAACCATACCCAGCCCTAGTTACAGCTATAATAGCAATGCCTTTGTCCATATAAGGGATTTCCTGGAGGGTCATGAGTTCATTACTTCTGTGACTAGATATGTGGATTTTCTGTGTGAGGGCGCCCTCTGGCGTCGGTATGAATGAAATGGGCATCATGTGTTTATAGTGCTAATGCCCAATCCATCATTTTTGGGGGAATTTTTATTCATTTATTCATTTTTTAATAAGTATCAGTTCAGGCACCGTTTAGGCACCGGAACCATTTTAAAAGTATCGATTTGGCACCGGTATCGCAAAAAACAAAAAAAAACGATACCCAACCCTACCTGTACAGTTTGTGCATACTATGCTGGTGATGAATATGTCATGCGCACACATACTCTAGCATGCGTGTAAAAAAAACAAAACAACAGAGTATACTTTGGGTTTAACACATGCAAAATGCACATTGCAGTTTTCGAATTGGTATATTGTGTAATATTGAAGAACTTTTTAATCTCTCTCTTAGGATCTACCATATCACAGTCAGCCTCATATCCACCCTCGAAACCAGCATCCAGGCTCCAAACCACGAGCCAGCACTCCAAACCCAACTCCACCTCCACCCAGTGCCGCCCAGTTCAGCGCTCCGCCTCAAATCTACAACAAGGCTCCCTCTGGAGGTGCAGGACCTGAACCCAAACCAGCCCAGAATGAACAACCTCCAACGTCTTCCCACCAAGGATCGTCCACTCCAGCCCCATTAAGCGATAATCCCAGCCTGGCTCGAGTTCAGCAGGTTCTGGCCAGAGTTCAGCTCCTCCAAGAGGACGTGGATGAGTTTGTGGGGAAAAAGACAGACAAGAGCTACCGGTGCCTGGAGGAACATTTAACAAAAGAGCTGCTGGAATTGGACTCGGTGGAGACCAACGGACAGGACAACGTTCGACAGGCTCGCAAAGAAGCCGTTCAGAGGATCCAGGCCATCTTGGACCGCCTTGAGAAAAAGGCTTTCTAATAACAGAGCAGTTGTTCTTTTTCTTCTTCTTCTTTTTAATGATATCTCCTCATGATAACAGATTACGATTTTCACAGTTTGTCAGTTAGTTTGCCAGCATCAACTTTGTGGTGTTTTTGGGTTGTGTACCTTATTGATGGTAATGTATTAGTAGAAATACAGGTGCAAAATGTCCTAATCATTGCAGTGCCATACTCAAACCAGCCTTCTGCCATCCAGCAAAGAGCAGCGGCAGTCTGACATCTGCACAGAATTAAACATAAGTCTCATTGCATAACACCATCTTAAGACCTTCGTTGTTTTTTTGTTTAGTTTTTTCTTGAGTCTAGGCAGACTGAAAGGATAAAACAGAGCTAATTCAACCACATTTTAATACTTCCAGGGGTTTTGGGTAGCACAACTTTCAAGACCAGTGCTTTTTGCACTGGGAATGTTGTTTAGCACTGCTGTTATTCCAATACTTTCTTGATTATTTTGTAAAATATCTTGATCTATAAATAAAAGAAGGTCAGTTTTTTGTAACTCACTCCATTTAATTTCACCCATTTTCTATTGGATTTTGTATTAGTTTCATCACTGGTTTCATTCAGTCACCTTCTTCATGGAAATGTATGAATAAAGGTGCAATCACATTTGCCACATTTCGCCATCAAAAAGGTTTTCCGCTGTTAATAGTGAAGCAATTCATGAAACACCGCTCACACAAAAGTCACTTTCAAACCAAGCAGCTTTCTGTTGATTAATGCGATGTTGATTAATCTTGGAGATTCCTATTAAAATTATTGGATTTCATTTGCAAAATTTTGCAATGTTAAATGTACCTGCGCCTTAACTGATTACACCGTTTTTGATTTAGAGCATGGTTCGGTCTTGTCCAAACTGAATGTTACAAACCCACAGCTTGGACGGATCTCAGACCAGCTGCTATTGGATCCATAGTTCCTGTCCCGCTACTCTTTTTCCAGGCCGCATCTAGATTTTAAAGACCCCTAGAAATTCTTAAAATCAAAAATGTTGTTTTGTGGGTTTTAGACCTTATCTGTTAGCTTTGAGACCATCTACATGCTAGTATGTTATTAAAAGTTGACAAACCTTCAGTACCACCTGCCTCCAACAAGCAATAGCTAGTAGCAAATCATGGTTTTCCTAGGCTGCGATGTAAACAGTTTATAAAAAGACAAGCCCTTTGATATGTTTTGCCCCAACTTCTTGTTTCAATATTAAAGAAATTGCTTTCATCAAACCATTTCACATGGTCTTTAAAGTTCAATGAAGCCTACACTTCATCTGCTGTGGTCACTTCCTTTGATTGTGCACCTGCATCTCAGTTCACCTTTTAGTAGAGGCCTTTGTGTTAACATGATTGTTTACATCCTGCAGTTCGGAGAACTTTTAGCTATTGTTCATTTTATTTCCTTTGTTTGTGAGACTACTGATCTGTAGCTGATTCAACGCATCTCCGTCAGAGTTCAGGTGGCAGTAGCCATCTGCGGGTCTGTATATAATCAAACAGGACATTAAGAAATAACGTACAGTTTATATCTGAAGGACGAGTGTGGATGCGGATTACGGACAGACCATCAGCATTACTCCATGGAATAAAAGCTCCCTTTAACTTCACTACTTTTAATACTTTGCACCAAAGTCACTGATATCATGGACCGTTCAACAGGTCTTCCTCCTACAACAAGGATTTTATGTCTGTTTTTTAACCAGGATAAAACAGTGCCATAATATCAGCAGGTGCTTTTTCATACCACAACAGCGAAGTATCTCAAATACAAAAAAAACTACAAATCAACTGAGCTCTGCATGAAGTCTCAGATTCTGTGTTTATCTTTATTGTATGTTTTTCTCTCTCTCCCTCTGTAAATGATCTCTTATGTATACCTGAAATTGTTTATTAGATTAATCTTTATGGAAAAAGAAAAGTATATTTGTATAACGAATATACTGAAAACACAAATCCCAAGTAAGGACCAAAAACCTGCCTGCTGAAGTCCCCATGTAATGCATGTTTTTGAACACAAGTGGGGACTGTTTCTCTATAATGTTGTAGGACTGAATAAAGGTCGACTAACTGTAGGGTCTCTCATATTAAATATCAAGACATTCAAATGATTGTGTCATCAGCTTACGGCGCAATATTCATAACAACATTTATTTACATTTATAAATAGCTTCACTGCAGTAGCCCATTTGAAAACCATAACATATTTACTCAGTCCTTTCCAATAAAGAAGAACAGAAAAAAAGATGTACTTTCTTATTGCCAAAATTTTGCATAACGAATTAAAATACGTTTTCATTTATTGTTGAATCCTAATATGCTAAAATGAATATAATAATATAACATCCTAATATGAAAGAAATGCCAAGTTATACAAAGTTTTAAGCCAGTGTAAGTTGTATGCTTCGGTTTTGTGAAAATGAAATTTCCTAAATTTCGTTAACCACAACTTCAGCCGCTTTACCATTTGACTTTGACCAAGACTGACTTGATTGTCTAATTATATACGGAACTAGAAGGCCAATCACAATGCAGTATGTAAATAATGTAAGTATGAAGGCCAATCACAATGCAGTATGTAAATAATGTAAGTAAGAAGACCAATATGCATTAAGTAAATAATGTAAGTATGAA
>NW_015658768.1:94926-109261 GCF_001515625.1 Sinocyclocheilus rhinocerous | reverse complement strand
GAAGGCCAATCACAATGCAGTATGTAAATAATGTAAGTATGAAGGCCAATCACAATGCAGTATGTAAATAATTTAAGTATGAAGGCCAATCACAATGCAGTATGTAAATAATGTAAGTAAGAAGACCAATCACAATGCAGTATGTAAATAATGTAAGTAAGAAGACCAATCACAATGCAGTATGTAAATAATGCAAGTAAGAAGACCAATCACAATTCAGCATTTAAATAAATGTATGTAAGAGGACCAATAACAATCCAGAATTCATAACTGAGTGATATACATTCAAATATTATAATAACGCCATAATTTTGAAGGGTGAACAGTTTAACAATGTGAGTCAATAAGAATTTTCACAATTTTACTTTATATTTCTGAAATAAAGTATAATATTTATTATATATTTTTACAGTGGCCAATACCCAACTGACAAGCTAGAAACAATCCTAATTCACTGATTCATGTCCATGTTAAATTTACAGTTATATCTTTCCTGCATCCTGTTGTTTATGTTATATTATCAACAAAATTATTAGGCCGTACTGTAGATTAAAGCAAACTGTCTGTAAATCATCGAGCAGATCATAGTATATATTATTACATTGCATGTGTAATTGATCTGCTTTGAACACGCAGGCCCAAGAGACTAAAAATAACCCCTGGCTTCCAAAACAAGGCTTTTATTCATGCAGACTATGAATTGGCAGACTGAATAACTTTAACAGGCGTGTATCGACCTGATATTGTGTCGTGCACTTAAATAAATCGAAACAACTTCCTGGGGTTAGTATTATCAAAAGCAGTGGACACTAAATGCCCATTTACAACTTAAAAATGTCTTACAGGTCTAAATATTCAGACGGTACCTCACGTTCAACTCAACCGGTGGTTGACTTCACCTCTCCCGGTTTAGCGGTGATGGAGGCTGAACGTCTTCTAGTCTCTGGAAGAGCCGTCAACACTAACGCGGATGAAGTCTGGCCCGGTCTGTACATCGGCAACATGTAAGCACACTGCAGCTTTTCCTAATTCATTCTTATTTATAGCTTACATATGCGTAAAAATTACACCTTTGTTGTACAAAACCTATTTTTAATGCGTATTAGTAAATTTACGTAGTTATCTGCACAACGAGTTGCTGCTGTTCGTAATGTAGTACATATTCATGAACACAAGAGGGAGCTGTTTCTCTATAAATCACTAAGCTAATAAGCCTTTTCCACCAAAAAGAATATTTCAGAGTACCCAACATAGTGCTGGGCGGTATACCGGTTCATACCGAATACCGGTGTTTATTTTTGGTCATACCGCCCAGCACTAACCCAACACTTAAAAAAATGCTATTTAAAATAACAAAGCTATTAACCCCTTAACTGTCACCCCCATTTTTGAACATAGACGTGAAAGTGCATTATACAAACTTAAATTGTTATAATTAATGAACGCTTTTGAATACAGACCTAAGGTTGGTCTCTTTTTAAAGAAGATAATCTGCAGATTATTGCAGAATCATTAAAAAAAACGAAAGTATAAAAAAGTTATAGAAGTTGAAATTTACTGCAAAGAAAATATACTATACTATTTTTTTATTTTATATAAAATAAATATTTGACAAAATTTTTACAAAACTTATTTTTACCAAATTATTTTAATTCAAAATTGCTATAAAATTAAATCCATATGTCTAAATAAGTTGTGTTCCAAATTTGAAGTTGATATATAAAAAAATTGAGGTTCCTATACGATTTTGTTTAGGCGTTATACCAAAATAAGCCACCGGGGGACTCTCAAACTTTTTTTTTTTTGCATTTTATTGTCCCAAATGTATAAATTTCTCTCTCAATATGACTTCTATCACAAAATAACCATATGGAATCTTGAGACTCAGACCTTTCCAACAATATGTATTTTGTCAGGATTATAAAAAGTTTCTAAAAGACCGTAATATATTTTGTAATGGTTTACACAGGATGAATTTTGAGGTTTTAAGCTTTCAAATGATAATTTATGATGATTACTAAAACATGTGATAAGCGAAAAAGGCAACGAAAAAGACTTTTTGTGACAAAGGTCAGAACTCCTGTTATGATGTAGATTTTTTGAGGTGCACTCTTGTCATAAATTAATCTATTACTGTTCCTACATACTACATTTGTAACAAAACAAAAAAACAGTGGTAAAATATATATTTAGGAGTCTTAGACCTTCCCAACGATATATAGTTTGTCATGAAGTAAACTTAGGTGTCCCGCTGACGGGACGGTGACAGTTAAGAGGTTTTAAATAAACAGTCAGTTCTGCTAACAGGAACAGAGCATCTACTAAGCAACTGAAATGCCTGCAAAACAAGTGTTCTGCTGACATTTTATAACCTGTATGTTCAATAATACTGCTGTGTGATGCATTTTCTCTTTGTTTAGGGATATAGCTGAAAACTGTGCAGAGATGAGAAGGCGTCGCTTCACTCATGTCCTGAACTGCGCCCACAGCTCCAGACGTGGCGGCGAGATCTATGATGGCATGGGCATCACATACATGGGCATAGATGCACACGATTCACCCACGTATGACATGAGTGCCAACTTTAACAAAGCTGCTGAATTTATACATACAGCGCTGAAAGGGGGAGGTAAGTGCGCGTCCCACTAATCCAGTCGCTTGCAGCTGAGAGTCACTAAACTCTATCTTCTTATCGAAGGCAAAATCCTGGTTCACTGTCATGTTGGAGTGAGTCGATCAGCCACTATAGTTTTGGCATATCTGATGCTGAAACACAACATGACGCTGGTGGAGGCGGTCCAGAAGGTAAAAGATGGAAGAGGCGTCTTTCCCAACCGAGGCTTCCTCAGACAACTCATTGACCTTCATATTAAATTATATGGCTACAGAAACTAGACACACAACAGCCATTAGAAACAATGAAAATTGAGCGGACAGGAGAAATATGGATCAATGTGAATTGTAATATTTTTGGAGCAGCAGCTTGTTCATTCGATATGTATTTGATCCACCTTTGCATTGTTTTATTTAATTCAAATAGTTTAAATGAACATATTAAAATGAACATACCTGATGACATTATCTTTCTTGCTTTTTTATTGAGTGAACATTAACATACATGCCCTTTCATTCAAATGCAAATATTCAACAATTATGCATATAAAAATAAAACTGAAATAATATAATAATAATAAGGGTACAATCAGGTATAAAAATATCAAATAAATACTGTGTATACAAACGTTTAAAGCATTTGTAGCTTTTTTAGCTTTAATAGCTATTTTAAATAGCCTTTTTTTCCCTGATAATCTCTAATGCTGACTATGTACAGCCTTACTTCAGTCAACAAAACCATAAAAATGGGGAGGGGTTTATTAGTAAATTTGCATTTATGAATGAGAAATTTGGTCAAAATGATTAGTACATTAATTTAAAGCAGCCTTTCATCCTCTTTAGAATGTTCGGTGAAGCCAAAAAAAAGTGCTTTTTCCCATAAAAGTGAGAGAGGTCTTGAACACAACATTTTCATTGATGAATTTCTGTATTGTGACACTGAAGACTGGAGTAATGATGCTGAAAATTCAGCTTTGCATCACAGAAATAACCGCACCGATCTTGATTTTTAATGGCTGATTCAGATCTCGCCGCCACGTCTTTTACAAGCAAATGGGCTGATTCCAATATCGACCACCAGTATTTCAATATTTATTTCCTTTTTTATGCTAGAGACAAGAAAGAATGACAATATGAATACATGAATGCTGTTTAAATGAAGATGCTGGCTCTAATTTGTCCGGTTGTCCGGTGCATCATATACAGTATAAATGACATTTAAAGACAGTTATTGTAAATTGTAATAATATTTCGCAATATTACTGGATTTACTGTCTTTTTTGATCAAATAAATGCAGCCTTTGATAAGCAGAAGAGAATATTTTGGAGCATTTTAGAGTGGCCAACACTTTGAAAATTGAATATTTAGTTTTACAAGGATGGATCTGATATTTTGAAACAATTGAAATACTTGCAACACAAGTCATTTTTGCCATTTTGTCCATATATAAGTATTCAGTATTGATATATGTGTTCGTACAGAGATGCCTTTCTGAAATTTGACATTGTGAGTCCCCTCGCAAACCTGATTAAGGACCCTGAGAATGCCTGTCGAAAAAACGTGCACCAGGCACTCAACAGGATCGCTGAATTTCCCTCAGGTGACTATTGTTTCTTATGCTTCTTATACAGTATTTGTATTTCAGAAGCTTTTCATTTGACGAGTCCTCTGTCGTGTCCTCTACAGGAGCAGTGTTTATGGTGTCTATGGGGCTGGTGCCCAAACTGTTGCTGAAGGTCTCCGATGAAGAAGAGAGGATCCGTGCTTTAATTCTCTCCACATTAAGCTGCTGTGTGAGTGTGGACGCCCTGCCTGCGCTGGAGAGTGATGCGGTTCCTGTTCTGAGAGATCAGCTCTCTCACTCCTCCGCCGCCATCCGCCGGGCAGCCACATCTGCGTTAGTGGGAATCAGGTAGGCAACATGGTACACAACAATCTAGTTCGGGTTACGAGATCAGAGACTCTTTTAAAATAAAAAGCATGCATTTACTGTATCTCCTGTTCCCTCTTAGTGTGCCTGCAGATGGGAAGATGAAGGTGTGTGAGGAGAATCTTCTGCCCATATTAGTCAAGATGCTGTCGGATGATGACCAAGGAGTTGTTGCTAATGCTGCAGGGACCATTATGAACACAGCTGTCATCACTAAGGGTCAGCACAAAATCAAGTTTCAGCTGTGCATTTTTGTAATTTATGAGCCAAGTTAGAAACATGGCAAAAAGCATGTGTTGGTGAAGTTAGAAACATTTCAACATCTATTATAGTGCTGTATGTAAATGTTAAAGGGATCGTTCACCCAAAAATGCAAATTCAAATGACGTTTTTTATTTTGTTGAACATGAATGTAGATGTTTTGGTGACAAACATTCTTCAAACATTTTCTTTTCTGTTCTGAAGAAGAAAGAAAGTCATACAGAGTCATGATGTGGGTGAATAAATGATGACAGAATTTTCATTTTTGGGTGAACTACCCCTTTAAAACCTCCAGATGAGGCTGATGTTAGTTATATGCACATACATCGGATCAGGGGTTTTCAGACTTTTCGATGCCATGGTCCCCCAAATATGATGGTCCCCTTGCAAGGGGCCCGCTAAAGGCAGCTATATATTTTCAAGTATAAAGACCCTTTTTACAGTCCAAAACAAAATCTGAAAAATCAGGTGCTCAGCCTGAACTGTAGATGAGATTGAACTCAAAAAATGTATTAATTAGAAAATGAAGAAAAATGGGCAACACTCACTCTACAACAGTGTTATTTTAGTATCATGAGATACTATTATAGTTTTTATTAATATTTTGAATTCGTTTTTATTTTTATATTTTTTGTTTTTGTAAAGTTTTAGTTAAATTTTATTGTTTTTTCCTTTTTATTAGGTTTTTTTTTAATATGTCTGTATAGTTTTTATTCTTTTATTTCAGTTTTAGTTATTTTAACATATTAAATTGAACTAAATTAAAATAACATGTTGCCTTGGCAACTAGCTGACATAAAATAAATGTAGCATTTTTATATTTTATTTCAGTTAAAGTTTAGGTTAAAGTTAATTTTTAAAACTATAACAACCCTGGTCTACAAACATAAACTTGACTGTATTTTTTTTTTTAAACGATGTTTCAGCCAGCATCAAGGCCATCATCGTTTTAAAAGAAACTTCAACAGGTGTGTGATTCTAATAATGTAAGTGGCTTCCAAATGAAAGAAATTTCTAATTCAATATTTTTCTATTACTTGATTAGGTCCTCTAGGAAACGTGCATCTAGAAAGATATCACACAGATGTTGTTTAAAATGTTGTGCTACAGAGTTACTCATATCGCCACACTTTACAGTGAAAAACAAAAATATTATAAATGAGTAAAATATTACCCGGAGAACATTACATTTACATCTTTTTTACTCACCATTAAAGTAATTTTAGATGTATAAACCTGAAGAGAAATGCTGACTGCAGAATAAAATATTTTTTATAATTTCTGATCAGTAAGAAGATAGTAATAGTCTCAGAATCTGTAGATTTTTTTTTTTTTACTATTTATTCTCTGAACTTTCCTCAGCCCTTAGCACTCCCTTGTGGCCCTCTGGGAGTCCTGGACCCCAGTTTGAAAACCCTTAGATTAGATTAGACTAGGTCAGATCTCATTGTCTTCCTGTTTCCAGGTAAAACCGAATCACTGAACGCAGGTGCCATCACCCCTCTGCTGCAGCTGGTGGGGAGTGAGAATACGGCGGTGTGTGCCAATGCCCTCCGTGCCCTTACAGTCCTGGCAGAGGTTCCTAGGGCCCGGGCACAGCTGCTGGAGCATGTGCCTCTGCTGAAGAGCAGACTCACACACCCTAAAGCCATCATCCAGAGAGCTGCATCCACTGCCATTGAAGTCATCTCCTGGAAACCATGAGGAACACAAGAGTTCTAGACCTGGTGGTGTGATATAAAAGAAAGAATTAGCCTCATAAAACACACTAATTTTGTAATAATAATAAAAAAAAAGTTAAAAGAACAGAATAATATTAAGAATTCTGAAGGATGTGACGTTGTTTGTTTAGAATGCAAAATCTATTATAGATAAGCCGCGTAGCAACTATTCCAACTTGCGTAAGTGACTGAAATGCTTTATAAATGTTAATTAATATAGTATAAACGTGATAGACGTGTATTGAAAGGCAAACTATGTCATATTCTTTTGGTGTCGTTTAATCCCAGTGCAGTGTAAATGTGCAGTGTCATGTTTTCAGAAAACCCCTCGGTGCGGCGAATGGATTGAACCAGCGGTCAACGGTAGCGAGCACGTTCTCGCTATCTGTCACACGACAGATAAATGTTTGTGGATGGTAGTTGGCAACCAGTCCGAGCGAATACAGCGCACACGCCGAGTTTGGTTTGCCCGCACTATTCTACAAAGGCATATTTATTTTTGTGGAATTAATCGGGAGGATTATATCGCAGGGAGGAGTGCGGGTGGAGGCTGTGTATTTTGGGATCATACTTGCTGGATAGGTAAGTTTATACTTCACATACAGTATCTGTTTGAATAAATTCAGGTGAAATTATATTAGCCAGCGCAAGAAATGCTCCAGGATTCAACCACCATGAGTGCCTGGTTTGTTACTCAGACACATCTATAAAATATCGTATATGTTAATTATTCAAGTCTACGGTAATATTAAAGTAATCAGAGCAAGTGCGGGTTATGGCATACGGTGTTGTGTCTGGCTCTTCTTCAAACTAAAATCACAAATCGCCACAGGATTGATGTAGTCGGAGAGATTATGGCAGTGGATGATGCGATGCTTTTACATAACACGAAGCGACAGAGCCGGAGAACAGGTGCCTATGGCAAGCCATTTCAACACTTAATAGTATCTGATTAATATGTTACTAGCACGTGCATGTTTTTAGTAAAAAATAATAAAGCGACTAGAGTCTATTTCAGGTTGACTAAATACTACTTGATTTGCTGCTATTCATCATCCCAGTAGTGGCAAGTAACTATTCCATTGTAACCAGTAACAAACTGCATATTTGCAATTTGGCAAAGATAGAAATGACTAGCATGTGTTTTAGTTGTTGCTGGTGCCAGTTTTATGCATTAGATGCTAACTATCCCAATAGTTGCTATAGTGTCTATTCTAGCTTTACTTTTACTAGCACTAGTACTTCCCCATCCTATTTATTAGACACTAGTCTCCCTGGCCTTGTGATGGCTTGGAATTGCAATGGAATTTAGATATATATAGGTTAGATGTCCAGATATTGAATATGTATCTGATTTAAAACCACATTGGGAAGTGGCTCAGAAGGATGCAAAAAATCGATCTTGTGCAGATTTTTATGTTTACATATGTGTAACAATATTTGATCTGTCACATGAGTAAAAAAAATTGATTTTTTTTTTGTGCCAGTGTAAACGCAGCTTATGAGACAGAAGTATCTATGCCAAATATTACTAGTAACTACTAATTTATATAATTACTACTTACTAGTTTATTTCTCATTAGTTACAACTGCTTTCTCAGGGTTTCTGTGGGTCCTTAAAAAGTCTTAAATTTAGTTGTATCAAATTTAAGGCCATAAAAAGTCTTTATGGTGCAATAAAGTCTTAATTATGATGTCAAGAGGTCTTAAATTTGGGGACGGAAAGACCAGAATTGCGATATAGATTTATGTGACGATTAAACTTCAAAAGGCTGTGATATTGAATAAACATGAGCACTGCACATATCAACGTCAGTTGTTGCGCTGCTTTGTGTACTGTCGTTACCGGGAAACTGCATTTATTTTTTTATTTGCTTTTTTTGTTCAGACCAATGCAAATATTGACTAATATTTTTATATTTCAAGCTAATGTACTATAAAAAATCTAAACATTTAAGGCACTAAGATATATTTATATATTTAAGTTATTACATTATTATAATAATTGTTTAAATCAATGTAATTAATATTTTTGATTTGTCCCTTTTCTTAAAATTTAAAGGCTGAAATGTAAAGTTTATTATTTTGTAAATCTTTTGTGAAAACCTGTATCTGAATTGTAAATCATGCGTTTTTTCCTTTTACAGTTTAATATGTTACCATAGATATTGCCCTACCCTGCTTGTATGGTAGTAATTTTATTTGTGCAAGTCTTAAAAAGTTCTTAAAAAGTCTTAGATTTGATTTAAAAAATCCTGCAGATACCCTGTTTCTGTACTTGATTTGTTGAGATAGTGAATTGGTGGGTTTTTGTTAAATGTGAGTCTGTGTCAGTCTGTGTGCATTGAATTTATTTAATACACGAGTTTCACAGTTTGAGTTGAATTACTGAAATAAATGAACTTTTCCACGACATTCTAATTTATTGAGATGCACCTGTAATAGTAAAGCAATAAATGGATTGCCATAGATGTGTGACACTGATGGGCACTGAGAAAAAGCTTTTGTCTTAAATATAAATAGAATATTCTCAACTGTTTTACATCCTACTCTTTGAAAACAGTGAATATGTTATGTTTGTATACAGTATTTAGTTGTGTCACACTGTATAACACCAACAACTTTAAGGCAGATTATACAGGCTATATCATATGTTCTAAGTTTTATGTGCTAAGTGTATAGCTTTGTTTTTTAAACGTTTTGCCTGAAATCTCAGAGGAATGTACAGCATGTTAATTACTGAGACCCTCAATCCCCTGATCATAAGAGATCTTAATTATCAGTAGCTGATGTGCAATAAACTCTCTGTATGACAGGTTTCTGAATCCAATTAACCGGTGGCCGTTAATATCAACAACTATACTCAATATAGTTATATACTGTGCCTGAGCTCATGTGCAGACATCTGCTTGATCAATTCAACCAACATATCTATTTAAATATCACTGTATATATCAAACACCCACTTTTCATGCTGTCTCTTTAAGCAGGGCCAGATTATGTAATGCAACTAGCATTCATACACAGTACCTTTGAGAGGATGAAGGTATGTGGCCGTCTGATATAATTGAGATCTGTGGATCAATTGACCACATGTAGCAGGCCATCTGCTTGCTCAAAAGCAGCCATCTGCTGTGATGACTCATCAGCCAGAGTCTTACTGCTCATTAAAGACGTCTCTGAAACACACTATCAATCACAGACAATAAGCCCTTTATGTACTATGAGGCTGATTCGGTAGGTGTTGAAAAATGGGCTGTTTTTATATAAAAATACTAGAGATGCACCGATCGATCGGCCAGGGATCGGAATCGGCCGATTTCCTTATGATCGGCCCGGATCGGTGACCGGTCGGTCAGTCTCATTTCTTTCCGATTCTGAGCCGATCCGTTTTGTTACCAGCGGCACAGGTATTAACGTCAGCTGCGCATTCTCGCTCTCTTCTCTCCGTCGACCCCTTCGCTCTCACACACGTCTCATTCGCTCCGGTTAAATAGTGCTTGTATTGTGCATTATTTTAGTCATTCCCGCAGGTTTCACGCTTGCACCAAAAGCGCGCACCACCACTGATCTATATTAGTGGAGCGTAGTTTCATAGCTCTCTTTATTCTATTGCATTTATTTGTGCTGTTGTTTGCAATTTTTTTATTTGTTTTTATTTGTATTTGACTTTTTACTTGTGTTTTTTTTAATGAAAATAAAACTTTGCATTGAAGAAAAGTAGATTTTTGTTTGTATATGCTGTCAATTATAGTTCTTAGAAAGAAAATTGGAATCGGCAAAAATCGGTATCGGCAGATCACACTAACAAAAAATCGGAAATCGGAATTGGCCAAGAAAATCGCAATCGGTACATCTCTAAAAAATACATATTCTTGTGTCAGTGATTGGAGTGCATATACAAATGCATGTGCATTTTATATTAAGCAGCACAATTATACTCTGCAGGAACACGTTTTTTTGTCATCTCTCATTAAAACAAAGACCACTGGTGCATGGCAACAGGTTGTCATGACAGTAGGACCAACTTTATACTCATCAACAAACATTATTCTTATGCATAAACATAACCTCCATGGTTTGGGGTTGGCATGTTGCGTAAATGTGTGTTTAGTGAAAACAGTGTTTGGATGAAGTCTGAGATTTGTTTGTAGAGCATGAGCCTGCTTGACAAGTTCATTCACAGGATGGATTTGATTACAGCCTTAGGACAGAATAAAGCAAAGATTTATGTTTGAGTCCTTTGTACTCGTGTTTCAAGCTTCTTAACCAGGGAGGGATTACATAGGACCCTTATATAGGATTTTTAATTAAAATGTGACCGACCCCTTTGCAATCTGATAGACCCGTGCAGGGATGAATGGATAGGAATAGGAGAGAGGGAGAGGGAGAGGGGGAACGAGGGTATGTTGATGGATATAGAAAGACAAAATATTGCAGAGCTGATTTTTCCATGCATATTAGTTTTTAGTGTTCAGTTACTGTATTTACTGATGATGAGCATTTCAAGAATCGATTTGAGCTTGTATTGACTGGATCATTGGCTGCCTGATTCAGCTTTGATTGAGCGTTTATAGGGAGTGTCAAACTTTAGCCTTGTGTAATGGGCTGAGATTGATCTCTGAAGAAGTGGAAGATGGTTCCTGCTAGGGCTGCACGATAAATCGAAATGGAATCGAGATCGCGATTCGACAGAAGCTGCGATTGTCATGCGTATCTTTCAGTGAAGCACGGTTCTGTGATCAGCAGTAAATCTCCATCCAAAGGCCAGAGGGCGCTCTCGCGCTGAAACTCCAAATACGCCTCGCAGAAGAAACCCAGAAAATGCCTATCGCTGCAGCTGAATAAACAGAAGAATCAACTGCTTTCATTGATTCAACGTAACTAATAAACACACGACTACGGCAATATACGGTTTATCGGAGTTCTTATTATTATAATTTTCATTAAAATAAAGTATATTTATAATGCAATGCCTTTATCACTGCTTAAAGGGATAGTTCACCCAAAAATGAAAATTTGATGTTTATCTGCTTACCCTGCCTTTATCACTGCTTAAATACTATGAAATATGTTGCTTGCCTTATTCTGTGTAAGAAGCCACATCATCTCACAGAAGGATTTATTTCAAACACTCGACTGACGTTATGAAGTGAGTTTGGAGTAAAAATATGTTATTAAATGTGGTATTTTCACATGCTTTCAGATGGAGCAGCATTTACTTCACAGCCGTAGTGCACTGAGAAGCTATGCAAACAGCTGTCATTATCGCAAACGATTTCTTCGATTTCATAATCCCGCAATAAAATTGTCTCCGATTTTTTTACGTAACTTGTCAGTGAACTACGGCTATGTGTAGTAAATTCTGCTCCATCTGAAAGCACATGATGATGATTTCCTGCTGATTACAGAACCGGCATTACTATCAAAATGCGCATGACAATCGCATTCGATTAATCGTGCAGCCCTAGTTCCTGCTTGTTGAAAGTAGAGGACTGATGGCAATCGCCTGAGTTTAGGAACAGCAGATGGGATGGGAGTGGGGGCTAAAGAGAGAAAACCCAGAGCGGAGGGAAAGAGTGTGTCTAGAAAACTGAGAAAGAAAAACCAGACCAAAGCAAAAGAGAGTTTTAAGTCAAGCTAGTTTATTCCTTCATCACTTATAAAACGTGAATGACTGTCTTTTGTGGATCTATAAAAGAAGATACTTTGAAGAATGTCTTTTTGTCAGTGCAATGAAATTAAGTGGTGTCTGATGTTTTAGTTTTGGTCCCCACTGACTTTCATTGTATGATCAAAAACAAGATTAACCAATAGATGTTTTTAAAGTTCACCCAAAAATGACAATTCCGTCATCATTAACTTACTCTCATGTCATTACACAACCTGTGGAATTCAAAAAGAAGATACTTTAAGTCAGTGGGGTCGAAACAATATTGGAGCCAGTGGCGGGCCGTGCATTTTACACCTAAAGCTCTAATATAAACATACACTGCTGGAAGCAGTGCAACCAAGAGAAAAGCTATGAACTGAAGAGAATAGACTATTGGAAATAATTTAATACACATTCACGGAAAAATATATTAAAACTAAATCAGTGATTCTGATAGTGTTTAGGCCAGCAGAGAAGGCTTTGCTGGCCCTGACGGCCCACCACTGATTGGAGCCCACTGACTTTCATTGTATTGACAAACAACAAAAGACACTCCTCAAAAAGCCTTCCGTTCCGCAGAAGAAAGAAAGTCATTTTGGCATGAATTTTAAAACTCCCTACTGAAAATGTGATTAATCACTATACTATTAATTAAATACTATACTATTAATAGTATTAATTACTATAAATACTATTTCAGTCTTTCTACTTCAACATTTTGTCTTAAACAGTTTGTTATTTGTGAAATTTATTAGCAGTGAGTGAAGATTGTTTCAAAGTAAATCCTACAACAAATTTGTTTTAGTGTAGAGTGCACATATTTGACTTTCCCTGAGTCCCTAGTGATATGAGCAGCCATTGTAAGCTCACTTTGCACAACCTCAGACTGCAAATATCTTGATGAATCAGAAAACTATTCACTGTGTACACTATACAGTGTATATACTCTGTACAGTGTGTAATTACAAACAGGTGTTTGGGAAAGTAATGGTTTTGTTGTTGGGAATTAAAAGTTTTTCTATCTCTTAAAAACATGCAGGAGAGAAAATACGTATGCCGTACAGGTGAAAGGTCACACGAGAACGCTCACCTCGGCTAAATTAAAGCTACACCTCTGTGCCTGTGAACATCAACTGCTCTGTTTAGAGGATTTGTTGACCAGTGGTCCAACAAGACAGTGATATTAAAATATTAGCAAAGCAAAAGGTCATACGTTTTCATATAAAACTAAGATCAAGGTAAACATATGTGGCATTTGTTCATTTCATTCTATGAAACTGACTTTAGGCTTACAGCATGTCTTCTGACTGAAGTGTGTGTGTACCCTCTGTACCCTTACTTATCTCTCACAGACACTTGCCGGTCATATGTTGTTGCTGAACTGAGATAAGTATGTTTCCCTCTGAGACGAGACACAGGGATCTGTTTTGGAGGATGGACTGACTATGACAGACAGCAAACACATTATGAAACCTCATGTTAAAGCAGGATTTATTGTATAACTTCCAGAAAGTTATCGTATAGCCTACAGCTAGCTCAACTAGTGTAGCTAGCCTGATTTTGGGCTTAAAAGATTCATTATCATTATTTTGGATTATGCTATTTCCTGTGACTGGTTGTTAAGTAGAAATTGTTGGGCAACTGACTGAAATCCACAGAGTAGATGGATAGATAAATAATACTGTTATTTAGTTATTTTTATTTTATTTACGTAACTTAAATTTGGTAGTTTGCTGGTTCCAGACTGGTATTAGAGATGGGTATTTTCGATGAGTCTTTCTGCAGGTAACTTAGTTAAACCAGTAGGTGCAGTTACTGTCTTTATGAATGAGTCATTGAATTATTCACTCAACCAATTTATTCAAAAATTCATTTAGGAACAACTAGTGCTGGGCGGTATACCGGTTCATACCGAATACCGGTTTTTATTTTTGTTATGATATGAATTTTGAAAATACCGCAATACCGGTGTATGTCGCTTAAACAACGTTCGGAACGCGACACTGTTTGAAAGGGGTGTTGCACTGTGGTGAGGAAACAGCTGTATGTGTTACTAAGCGTGAAAGTTCCGAAACTGAAGCTGTAGAACTAATAGAACGTGATGACACAGAAGAACTCATCCACAATATCCACATTGACCACCACAAATATCCACC
>NW_015658768.1:91677-94894 GCF_001515625.1 Sinocyclocheilus rhinocerous | reverse complement strand
TCATGATAGTAAAATAGGGCATTCTAAGTCAATATACTGCAGTATTTCCTCTCTCAATCAGTAGAAAATATAGTTAACACTCGGTCATGCATGAAAAAAAAAATACCGTCTTGTACCGTGAAACCGGTATAATTTTGAAAAATACCGTGATATAAATTTTTGGTCATACCGCCCAGCACTAGGAACAACACAACACTTTTGTGTGTTGCAGCGTTTTGCTATGACTTTGTTTGAAATTATTTAAAATGTTAGTTACTCAGCATTTACTTTTGTTTTGCATTACACTTTGCTGTTTTCCTGTTGTTTTTCTCTGTAAATATCTTAAAACGCAAAACTCAAGTTAAAAGATGTTTATCTTTTTTAAAAAAAACTCATCTCTAGATGTTTTTATTTTTAATTACACTACCTTACAGCTTGAGTTCTACAAAAATACAAAAGGGGCTGTTCACACAGAATGTGTTGTGTTTCACTGCGCTGGTTTTCCAATACTTTTTCTATGTGAACATGCGCTAGTCTGACATTTTTTGACACTTTTCTTCATGTCTTTTGTGCACGACACCTGTTCTTAAAATCCAGTGCTCAAGTTAAAACTGTTCAACTTTTAAAAAATGCTTTTCTGCACATTCTGTGTAAATGGCCATAAAGAAAGTAGATGTACATGCAGGATTGTATACAATATATATAAACCATCTTAACCACAGATATTCTCTTAAATAAGGCTCTTTCTTTCTATACGGTATTTATATCCTTGGTATCCCGTGGTGCTGTTGGCCGGAGGTCTGTAATGTGTTTCAGTGTTTTATGCCCCGTCCTGCTGCCAGTACAGCGTCCTAACACAATAAAGCCAAAATGGATGCTTCCATAAACATCCATCAGTTGGGCCATTAGCTTTCAAATCTGCACTCATGTTTCAGTTTTATCTCATAAAAATTTGCCAGAAAAACACGCCCACATATCAACATTGCTGACAACCCACTTAAAGCAGCTGTACTTGAATTAAATATAATATCTAAATAGGTTTTCACACGTATATACACACACAATAACAACACGCTCATGAACACATGGACTCAAACACCCAGGCAGAGTGCCGCCCATGGGCAACAGCACAATGGCTGGGCTCAAAACACATAATCCCTCACATTGTGTGTGTGTGTGTGTGTGTGTGTGAAAAGAGAGAGATGGCTTGCACTTCACAAAACCAGACCCACACACATGCACCAGCCTGCTGTCTGCAATAACATTAATTGTTATGAAGGCATTCAAAACCTGGTCATCTACTGCTGGAACAAGAGCATTGCTTAGTTATTGTTGTATTCCTCTATCAAATTAATTGCATGCTTTACAAGTCTCTACAGACATTTTATAACAACAAACCGTAATAATTAGCGTGCTTGTGAAGGGATGCATGAATCCCTCTTCTATACCTATAATGATTAGGGCTGTGTATCACCAGCAAAGTCACGGTACGATACGTATCACGATACAGAGGCCACGATACGATACGTATCACAATACATGACTGCACTGAATTTCACCTCAGCAGAATTGAGAAAAACAGCTGTTTATTAAACACTGCATACTATAGTGCCATTTCTAACTATTGGCTTTATGAAGGGCCTCTATAACTGTACCACAGCCCAATATAGGTAATGGCATATGTTTCATGTTTACATTGTGCACTCCCCACCAGGTACAATATTCTGATTGTTTGCATCTTGTTTTTAAGCCCATAAATAATAATGTACGTGTTCTAATAAATTTATATTTTAATGTACTCATTCTAATATATTTAAATATATATATTTAATATATTAAATATATTAAATATCTATTCATTCTTTTTTAGAAACCTCGCACTTTTCTACTCAATTTTAAACGTAAAATTTTAAACAAATTAAGCGTGGTCCACTGCTGCACACGTGCCACGATATCGATACAGGGCCAGCTGTATCGATACTCGTATCGTCAAATCTCTGTGACGATACATCGTCGTATCGATATTTTGAACACAGCACTAATAATGATTCTTAGTTATTTGATGGCCAATAAAGGATAAATGGTTTATATTAAAATTCTATATTTTGCCTAAAATAAATTAAAAATAAAACACTGAAGGAGCTGAAATTAAGCATCACAACATTATTAAGTATTTAATTATGTTAGTAATTCAATTTTTAGTAATAATTAAATTATTAGTGTCATTAAAAAGGAAATTAGTGTACACAATTCATTTTAAAATTATTTTATAGGCAATAATGTGTAAATGGTTGATATTGAAATTCTATACTGTTTTATGTACATAAATTAAAAATAAAACACTAACGCAGGGTAGTGTGTTAGTATTACAAAAACTAAAACTATTACATATTAGTAACAATATTTAGTAACAATAGTACATATTAGTAACAATAGTAACAATATATTTAGTAACAATTAAAGTACTAGTGTTATTAAAGATTCATTTTAAATGAGCATTAGATGATGCAAAGGTAATGTACAGCTAATGTAAAAACTGAGGAAATTAGCATACACAACTAATTATTTTACATTATTTTATGGCCATGGTTAATATACAAATTCTATTTTGTCTAAATAAATTTGAAATAAAATACTAAAGCAGCACTGAATTTAAGCATTACAACATTATGATGTACAGTATGAGTAATGGATTTTCATTTTGAGATTTGCCAAGATTGAAGATTACATGCTGAAGTTTACATTTATCAATGTTAGTAATTACATTTTTAGTAACAATTAAAGTACTAGTATTATTAAAGATTCATTTTAAATGAGCGGTAGATGACGCAAATGTAATGTACAGTCAGAGGCGCACTTAACCATTAGGCAAAGGTAGGCGACCGCCTTGGGCCCCCAAAAGCCAAGGGCCCCCTAAAATGCTTTTTATATGCGAGATGCGCGTTCAGTGCGGATGCACAAGTGGTTGCTGTGGTGTTCATTACCACGACAACCGTCTGTGCGTCCGCGTTGAACGTGCTTCTTAGCAAAAGTAGGGCGATGTAGAAAATGGGGACGGAATCCCGGAATCTATTCATAAAAACGGAATTTACTGTGTAACGCGGAATGTGACGGAATGAACGGCGCAGACGCACGTTTCGTTTGCTATTTAAGCACGCGCAACGCTCGCGGTTGTCGTCTGTAGTAGCTAAATAGTATTTTTGCCATTTAATATTCACATACACTAGTCCATATCACG
>NW_015658768.1:89498-91092 GCF_001515625.1 Sinocyclocheilus rhinocerous | reverse complement strand
AAATTTTATAGGGCCCTATTATTGTATACAAATTAATAAATTAAGTTGTTTTTATGAATTCAATTAATTAGATATGTTTTTGATTAAACCATTAAAATGGAATACAGAAAAATTAAAATAAAAAAAAAGAATGCGCAGAATTTGGGCTGACTGAATGTCATTTTTGTTAAACTTTTAATAGGCCTAAATTGCTGTTAAATTAAACAAGTTTCGTGATTTTAATTAATTAGACATGTTTTTTGTTAAAATTTAATATAATCATCCAGAAAAATTAAAATGAAAAAAAAAAAAGATTTTGGAAAAAATAAAACGGATTTCATAGGGCCCTTCAGATATCATGCATCTGAAGCTATAATTTTAATACTAAGCAACAGTGCATATTATATAGGGCCTATTTTAATTTTTTTAAACGGCGCTCACTCGTTTTTGTGAAAGACCCAAGAAGGACCATGCACAGTCACTTTCCACACAGGCACACTTCATGTTTGGTTGAAATAATCATTAAGCATGTAAATTTATAATTTCCTTCAGTTTAATTTAAATGTGCAATTAAAATAAATAAAAATAAATGTATATTTTAAAGTTTAAAATTAGACAGCCTTGCGTTGTGTAGACAATTGCATAGTGAAAATTACCCCAACGCACCACCTAGTGTCCAACCTACTCTAATACTATTATAACCTGTTTAAATATGAACAAGGGATTTATAACATTAAAGAAATCCTTTATTTATAACATGTACATGAAAAATCTAAAAGATTAGACACAACTATGGGACACGATCGTGCAGCAGCGAGCAACAGTGAAAGGAACCTCAAGGTTGTAAATGTGTGAAATTGTATAGGGCCCCATTCCTGTATTTTGCCTGGGGCCCCCAAATCACTAAATCCGCCCCTGTGTACAGTTAATGTACAGTTAACCCAGAAAGCCCTAGTTGCATGTTAAAAAACACTAAGGGCACCTTAGAAACTGCATAGCAACACCCTGGCAACCACCAACAGCACTTTGACCATTGTGGCATGTTTTGTACGGACAGTCACCACTCCTGGGGAAGTCGTGGCCTAATGGTTAGAGAGTCGGACTCGTAACCCAAAGGTTGCGAGTTCGAGTCTCGTACCGGCAGGGATTGTAGGTGGGGGGAGTGAATGTACAGCGCTCTCTCCCACCTTCAATACCACGACTGAGGTGCCCTTGAGCAAGGCACCGAACCCCCAACTGCTCCCCGGGCGCCGCAGCAAAAATGGCTGCCCACTGCTCCGGGTGTGTATTCATGGTGTGTGTGTGTTCACTGCTGTGTGTGTGCACTTAGGATGGGATAAATGCAGAGCACTAATTCCAAGTACGGGTCACCATACTTGGCCACATGTCACGTCACGTCACGTCACTTTTTGTTCCTCTGTAGGGTCTGTATCAGTTCCTTCGGCCGTCACATTCACCTTCCCTCCCTCACTCCAGTCCCAGCTCTATCAACTATGCTGATTTTGGCTCTACAGCTTCCAAATTCATGATACCTGAAGGATTTGATCCTTCCAGGTGGGTGTGTTGTAGCTCATAGTTCAATGGTGAACTGCAAAATGCATATAGGTTTGGTATC
>NW_015658768.1:66808-88905 GCF_001515625.1 Sinocyclocheilus rhinocerous | reverse complement strand
TGCGTTTCCATTACCCTTCAAATTGCGCAAATTGAAATTGCGAATTGAAAATTCGCCTAATGGAAACGCGTCAATTTCGCAAAAACACCCATATATCGCAAAAACGTTTTTACGCACAAGGTGGTTTTTCAGGCAATTCGAAAAAGGAATATTTCGCAAAAGTCGTGGCGTGAAGTCGTGGCCTAATGGTTAGAGAGTCGGACTC
This sequence comes from Sinocyclocheilus rhinocerous, assembly GCF_001515625.1. Classification (NCBI taxonomy): domain Eukaryota; kingdom Metazoa; phylum Chordata; class Actinopteri; order Cypriniformes; family Cyprinidae; genus Sinocyclocheilus; species Sinocyclocheilus rhinocerous. The sequence goes on along the minus strand of NW_015658768.1, from coordinate 88,700 downwards.
GTAACCCAAAGGTTGCGGGTTCGAGTCTCGTACCGGCAGGGATTGTAGGTGGGGGGAGTGAATCTCTCTTCCACCTTCAATACCACGACTGAGGTGCCCTTGAGCAAGGCACCGAACCCCCAACTGCTCCCCGGGCGCCGCAGCAAAAATGGCTGCCCACTGCTCCGGGGTGTGTGTTCACAGTGTGTGTGTGTTCACTGCTGTGTGTGTGCACTTTGGATTGGATAAATGCAGAGCACTAATTCCTAGTATGGGTCACCATACTTGGCCACATGTCACTTTTTTTTTTAAGGAAATGTGAAAATCTAGTCTTTAGAGTTCCATCTGCTGCTAACAGAGCAGTAGGCTTCAAAGTTTCTCTGTGACAATATATTACAGATTATCAGTGATGATGTCCTATTAATGACTGATTATGAGCTTTGCCAATAAAAATGTCAACTCCATCTCCGTGCACAGACCACTGCCTTTGCATGAGTGTATTTGTGCATCCATGTGCACATACAGTATATGTGTCTGATTTCCCTTGAGGGTCCTGACATGTCTGGACCATTCTTCCCAACCATTCTCACATATGACAAGAACGAAGCCCATCATCTCATGTATGTGCTGGCAGTTAAATATAAAGGTCCCCTATGCTTGTGTTTAGTGTAGTTTGGCACCACAAGCCTTGTCATAAGGTCTGTAGTCTTAAATATTGACCTAAATTCTAGCCTACTGAGGTCTAATATTCCTAAAAAGAGCTATCTGTTAACATTCCTCTTCATCTTTTTTTAAATGAATGGGAAAGTACACTATGTGGACAAAAGCATTGGGACACACCTCTTAATTACTGAATTCAGGTATATAAAATCAAGCACCTAGCCATGCAGTCTGCATTTACAAACATTTGTGAAAAAAATGTGACGTTCTGAAGAGCTCAGTGAATTCAAGTGTGGTTGTAGGATGCCACCTTTACTGCAACAAGTCAATTCGTGAAATTTCTTCCCTGCTAGATATTCCACGGTCAATAGTTGGTGGTATTATTAGAAAGTGGAAGCGTATAGGAACAACAACAACTCAGCCATGAAGCATAAGACCACGTAAAGTCACAGAGTGGGATCACCGAGTGCTGAGCCGCATGATGCATAAAAGTCACCAACGCTTTGCTGATTCCATAGCGGAAGACTTCCAAACTTCATCTGACATTAATATCAGCACAAAAACTGTATGATGGGAGTTTAATGAATGGGTTTCATGGCCAAGCAGCTGCATGCAAGCCTCACTTTACCAAGTACAATGCCATGCGTTGGATGGAGTGGTGTAAAGCACGCAACTACTGGACTCTGGAGCAGTGGAAACCTGTTTCTGTGGAGTGACAAATCATGTGTTTCTGGATTTGGCGGATGCCAGCCAGGAGAACATTACCTGCCTGACTTCATTGTGCCAACTGTAAAGTCTGGTGGAGGGGGGATAATGGTATGGAGCTGTTTTTTTTTCAGTGGTTGGTGTTGGTCCTCACTTTCAGTGAAGGGAAATTTTAATGCTTCAGCAAACCAAGGCATTTTGGACAATGCTATGCTTCCAATTTTGTGGGAACAGCTTCAGAGAGGACCTTTTCTATTCCATCATGACTGTGCCCCAGCGTACAAAGCAAGGCCCAAGATATGATAAGATGAGTTCGGTGTGGAGGAACTTGACTGTCCTACACAGATCCCTACCCTCAACCCCATCAAACACCTTTGGGATGAACTGGAATGGAGATTGTGAACCAGGCCTTCTCGTCCAACATCTGACCTCACAAACTCTCTACTGAATGAGTGGGCAAAAATTCCCACAGAAACACTCCAAAATCTTGTGGAAAGCCTTGCCAGAAGAGTGGAAGCTGTTGTAGCTGTAAAGTGGGGACCAACTCCATATTAATGTCTGTGTATTTAGAATGCAATGTCATTAAAGTCCCAGTGTAATGGTCAGGTGTTAGGGTTGTGACGGTGAGGAAATTTTCCCACCGGTTAATCGACGTGTGACAACACCGGTAATACCGGTATCACCGCGGGGGCGGGGGCGTTCCCTCTTTTCCTCGCTTTCCTTCGCTTTTAAATAGCTTGTAAAAGCTGCGTGCACATTTTACTTTCACTTTCAAATAGTGGCAATTCGACGTAAACAATTGTTCGTTTTTAGTTTGTTTGAATTTTCCCTAAGGGTTTAATTTGGATTTGTCTGTGCATGTTTTTTTTACTCTCATAGATTTTGTTACCATTGCCATGCATTATACGACTGATAGACTGCAACGGTTGGACTTAAAAATCATCATATGTGTTCTACTGAAGAAACAAAGTCACCTACATCTTGGATGCTCTGGGGGTAAGCAGATAAACATACAATTTTCATTTTTGAATGAACTATCCCTTTAACACCGGTATTACCGTCAGCACAGTCTATCACGGCAAGCCTATCAGGTGTCCCAATATGTTTGCTCATACAGTGTACTTTCATTCAGTACAATTTTTTTTACCTTTAAATAACATTAATACGTTGTTCATTTGAATTTTCTATTCATGGAAAAAAAATTCTGAAAAAAATTGCTTTGTAAGGAATACATTTTAAAACACATTACAATAGAAAACAGTTATTTTGAATTGAAATAATATTTCAAAATATTACTGTTTTTACTTTACTTTTGATGAAATAAATGCAGTCTTGATGAGCACAAGGTCTTTCAAAAATATAAAAAACTTAACGACTCCAAATTTTGGAACAATACTGTAGTTGATATTACAATAATAGATCAGTGTGAAAAAACGCAACCAATGCATTGTCAGAAAACACAGATAAAAATGCAATTAAAATGTGTTTAATTGAACTCCAAAAATATGTATCTTCCTAATATAATATGCTATTGTATTGGGATGTATTTTGCCTGGGAAATTTGGCTTTATACTCTATTGCTTTTTTTCTAGAATGTTTTATCAGCATTTGGCATGAAACAATTGTGGTTGAGTAATTTTACAAAATGCATTATGTCCTCGGGCTGAGTTCAATTTGACTTTGAATCTGTGTCACACCAGGATCAAAGCAGCTTACAAACCAACCAGCTCTCACCCCCTGCTAACTACACAAAATCTTCAGTGCTCATCCACATTACCGTCTGCTCCTCTGTTAATGACTGCAAGATTGCTGTTTAAGACAGCATGAAGTGTAAAAAAATAAATTTTACAGTACATGGGAAATAATTTGGGGTCTGACTTGATTTCAACCATCAGGATTTGATTGAATTATGAAAAGTGGTCTATTATTGCCAAGTTTGCCTGGGTTACATGAGCAGAAAAGTCATTTCTGAGGTGGAGACAGTTACATTTTAATAAAAATATATGAAAGCAAAAATTCCCACTCTTTTCCCCATTTTCTCTTGTCCTCTCTCTGCTCTCCTCTCAATATAAAGTAACAAAAACTGAGACTGAGAAGTCTCGTTTTCCATAGCAACGGATCTGATGTTACATAATGCAGTAGGAATAAGAAGAGGGCGAGAGGTCTGGCTGGTTTAATGTGGGAGATGCAGCAGGATATTTTTAGGATTCTCGTGTTCTTTCTCCTCTCTTGCACTGCAAGTGATGCAAGGAGGACACAGATGAGGACGGGTACAGGACACACACTGAGCTGCGTGTGTTTACAGTATTCATCTGTTTTTGGGTGACTGTTGACTTGTGCGTTGCTGTCGTAATCATGTCACCATGTGAACATAAAGATAAGCACATCTTGCCCATGATTCATCTATCCAATGGCCTGTGAACTCCAATGACTCTACATTGCCTTATATTAGTACAGTGAAACACCAGTCACATTTTAGTATGATTACATTATATTACACAGGGAAGCATGTTATATTAGTACCATTTCAGTTATTAGCTGATATTAGAGTTTTTGTAATTTATCAGTATTAGTTTATACTGTATATTTAAAGGGATAGTTCACCCAAAAATGAAAATTACCCCATGATTTACTCACCCTCAATCCATCCTAGGTGTTTATGACTTTCTTCTTTCAGACAAATACAGTCAGAGTTATATTAAAAATGTCCTGGCTCTTCCAAGCTTTATAATGGCAGTGAATGGGGGTCGAGATTTTAAAGCCCAATAAAGTGCATCCATCCATCCTAAAAAGTACTCCACACAACTCCAGGGGGTTAATAAAGGCCTTCTAAAGTGAATCGATGCACTTGTGTAAGAAACATATCCATATTTAAAACTTTAGACTAGCATATTCTCCGGAGCTTACTCTACGCCCACGTCCTACATCATCTGCTGGAACGCCACTCTCACGTGAATGCGAGTATCACAGTTTATAACGGTTTATAAAGTTTTAAATATGGATATTTTTCTTACACAAATGCAATTCTTCGCTTCAGGAGGCCTTTATTGTGGAGCACTTTTATGATGAATGCACTTAAATCGGATGCACTTTATTGGGCTTTAAAATCTCGACCCCCATTCACTGCCATTATAAAGCTTGGAACACCCAGGACATTTTTTACTATAACTCCGATTGTATTTGTCTGAAAGAAGAAAGTCATACACACCTAGGATGGATTGAGGGTGAGTAAATCATGTGGTAATTCTCATTTTTGGGTGAACTATCCATTTAATTGTATTTCTATTTTTGTATTGTATTTCTAATTCTATTTTTAACATTTAGATTACAATCGGCTATAACATTTACTTTTGCTATAATCTGTAATAACACTAATAAGTATAACACTGTTAAATCTATCTTTAGCAAATCTTTAACAAATCTTAATATGAATAATAATTTTTCATATTGTACGAAATAATATGATGCCTAAATTTACATGTGGCATTGAAAGCAACTGGTTTTGGTCTTTTATTTATTTATTTTTAAATTTGTTTAGAATATTGAAAATATGGCCATTTATCTGTAATGGCAGTGTTATTTTAGTACTATTTATATACTATTAAATTACTTATTAATATTTTGAATTAGCTTTTTTATTCACTTACACACACACACACATATATATATATATATATATAAATATATACTGTATATACTGTAGCTTGGAACAGCCAGGACATTTTTTACTATAACTCCGATTGTATTTGTCTGAAAGAAGAAAGTCATACACACCTAGGATGGATTGAGGGTGAGTAAATCATGTGGTAATTCTCATTTTTGGGTGAACTATCCATTTAATTGTATTTCTATTTTTGTATTGTATTTCTAATTCTATTTTTAACATTTAGATTACAATCGGCTATAACATTTACTTTTGCTATAATCTGTAATAACACTAATAAGTATAACACTGTTAAATCTATCTTTAGCAAATCTTTAACAAATCTTAATATGAATAATAATTTTTCATATTGTACGAAATAATATGATGCCTAAATTTACATGTGGCATTGAAAGCAACTGGTTTTGGTCTTTTATTTATTTATTTTTAAATTTGTTTAGAATATTGAAAATATGGCCATTTATCTGTAATGGCAGTGTTATTTTAGTACTATTTATATACTATTAAATTACTTATTAATATTTTGAATTAGCTTTTTTATTCACTTACACACACACACACACATATATATATATATATATATATATAAATATATACTGTATATACTGTATGTATGTGTGTATATATATATATATATTTATATAATGTATTTTTCTTACGTTTTTCATCTAAGATAATATATTATTTTAGCTTAATTTCAATAACTGAAAAGACTTTTCAGTCGTAACCAACAATGGTTAACGGCCATAATATGAAAATAATATCAGCCAGAATTTTAATATATCTATGTATTTATGCATCCCTAACAATAATTTACAATTATTTTAAAAGCTTTAAGTCTGAAAGATGGATTACAGACAGACAGAGATAGATCCACTCACATTTTCTTCTGAAAATGTAAAAATCAACTTTTATTAAAAAAAAAATTTTTTTGATACAGCAAATAACAGCTAATAATGAAAAGCTGTATATATAATCTGATCTGCAGATCTGTTGGTTTGTAAAACTTTGTCCTTGTGGAATGTTTTTTTCTCCAGTCAAATGAACATGCTGAACTGGCATTGGTCTTGGAAAGCATCTCTCATCTCTTTCTTAGAGGTTGTCTGCTGTTTTCTCTCCTGAGACAAGACTTGATTTTCCACTAGATAGGAGAGCACAGGGGCAATCTAGCTATAAATAATCTGGAAGAATAGCTGCTCTTTACACAAAAGCTGTGATAGGTGTGTTCATCCATCTGTGCTGGAGGACACAGAGGTTTTACAGAGATGTGAGATGTCAGACTGTGTTAGCTAAAATACAAAAGCACCACGCTAGGTTTCTTACATAAGTCTTCTTTAAAGGTGAGTGTGATGACTAAGATGTTCCCTGATAGAACTGCAGTGTCACTGAGATTGTGGTGCGTTTGCTTTGTGCTGTAATGAAAAACTCCCCTCCCCTCCCCTTAAATGGAAAAATAAATAGAAAAGTCATGTAAAAACTGACATAAAACAAGTAGTCTAGAGCTAAATATTTTTCTTTTTGAGAGATACACATATTTTTCTTTCTGAGAGGCCAAAGTTCATGAGGCATGAATAACAGAGTGATTTTGACTTTGAATTCAGAAGCTGAACCTGTGGATCAATAACTCAAAGACACTGCCTGAAGAGAATGCACTTTAGAGAGCACCGTCATTCTCCTTCACATTTATTGGCTGTCAAAGAATATCATGTTTGCTTCACCTCTTATTTATGGTGTACTAAAATAAGCAGCTTTATCATGCTGAATATATGTATGTTTCAACTACATTTTTTAATTTAAAAGAATAGTTAATCCAAAAATGAAAATGTACTCACCCTCAGGCCATCCGAGATGTAGATGAGTTTGATTTTTCATCAGAACAGATTTGGAGAAATGTAGCATCACATCACTTGCTCACCAATGGATCATTTGCAGTGAATGGGTGCCGTCAGAATGAGAGTCCAAACAGCTGATAAAAACATCACAATAATCCACAAGTAATCCACACCACTCCAGTCCATCAGTTAATGTCTTGTGAAGTGAAGAGCTGCATGTTTGTTGAACAAATATGTCAGTGGATTTTGATGTGAGAGGACAACAGGGGATGGACTTTTTAACTGGAGGAAGTTTTATTATGGATTATGGACTTGTATTTTGGCGTGACACAAATGCTTTAATGATGGATTTGTTTCTTACAAACACAGCTTTTCACTTCACTTCTTGCGTGGATTACTTGTGGATTATGGTGGTGTTTTTATCAGCTGTTTGGACTCTCATTCTGACGGCACCCATTCACTGCAGAGGATCCATTGCTGAGCAAGTGATGCGATGCTACATTTCTCCAAATCTGATGATGAAACAATCTCATCTACATCTTGTTTTCAACAATTTTCAGCAAATTTTAATTTCTGGGTGAACTTCAACACTGAATTCAGTTCACCAAACAGTTTTTGCTTGATGTTGGACTGTCATGTTGCGATGAGTAATGAAATCCTGTATTTGGGTGTTTCAGGAATGGTGTAGGGCGAGGAGGCCCTGTAGATGTGTGTCATGAAGCTTCTCAACGCCTGTGGTAAGAGTTCACTGTTCGGTCTTTCTCGTCTTGTCTTTCTCATTCACTCAGTTGTTCACATTCTCACCTACATTACTTCATATTCAAAGGATGTAGTTATTTTATGCTTCAGACATCTTTCCTGAAAAATCCAGATAAAACCTATTTTTAATGGTCTATAAATGAAATGGATGAATTTTAGTGGATTAAAAAAATGTTTCTGTGTCAATCTGCTTCTGGCCAATGAAAATTGTTCATGTAGTCTGAATGTAAACGGATTAAAGGGACAGTTCACCCAAAAATGAATTTTCTACCATAATTTATTCACCCTTGTGTCATTCCAAAAGCTGTGTGTGACTTGCTTTATTATTTGGAACAGAAAAGAAGATATTTCACAATATTAGACCCTATTAACCTTCATTGTTTGGACAAAAGTACACTAAGCCATTTTTCAAAATATCTTCTTTTATGTTTTAGAGGAGAAATAAGGTCATGATGATGAACAAATAATATTTGGGTGAACCATACCTGTAAATAAACCATTTTACAAATTTAAACATGGCAAACAATGAAATGAAGTTTGTTTGTGTCATTTTAGTAATGGGATAATGGAATAAAGACTGAAAATATACTGTTATTGTAGTTTTCTGTGCTTTTAGTTTTGTACTTGTAGTTTTGTGCTTTTACGCTAATCCTCAGTCTCAATTCTAACTCTAATTTTACTCATTTTAAGACAACGGACAGGATTTGTACTTGCACTTGACATAGTTCCTGGTTAAATGGGGGAAGGGAGTCACAGTCATCTGTCACACTATCCGTCTGTGCTGACTGCAGGGATGTAATGTGTTTTATCATCCCTCTCCATCTCCATCACATCCCTCCCCCCATCCTTCTCTTTCTCCATCCATCCATCTCTCTTTATCCATCCTCTCTATCCATTTATCCGTCCCCTCCCTTCTCTGCCATCCCTTTTCTTTCACGGTGTTTACCTCAGAGTCTGTATCTCCTTCTCTTCACGCTCCTTTCCCAAAGTAAACATGGTTTGCTCTTTTATAGGAGACTTCAAGGATTCTCAGTTATGTTTTACTTAGGTCTCATTTTGTCTCAGATTTCCTTATGCTCCTCCTAAAAGAGGTGAAATAAAAATAAAAACAAGTGAGACAATTGTTAAAAAATGTATGTAGATATGTTGAAATAGTGATGATAAATGTGTAAAGCCGTTTTCTCAATCAGTATTTTTGTTTTCAAATGAAGATATCTAAGCAGCTTTAAAACATACATTTACTGAAGAAGGAAATTAGATATGAATACTTTTCAGCAGTGCTAAAGAAATAAAAATGTTTAAAAATATATATTTCTTTATTTTATATGCATAATGACATTTTTAACACAGCAAACATATTAACATTAATTTGCCATTAAAAGTGCTATTTAAATGATTATGTAAAAGAGGAAAGGAAACTATTTATTAAGAATTATATGATTGGTATGATGATTGGTTAGTTTACAACATTCATAAAGTTTTTTAGTATTGATTAATAGTTTGATATCGGCACTTATTTCCTTGCTGAAGGAAACGGCGGTCTACCTCTAAAATCATATCTTTTAAAGAAATTCAGAAATGGGTTTGAGGCAAATAGTTATGCAAAACGTAAATGACATATCAGTCTGAGACATTGTTGAGTCTATGGAGGATCAGATAAGATGCATAAGAGATATAATTTGTGATATTTCTTTTCTATGAGTTTCTTTGACTGTCTATTTTTTTTTTTCTTCTTCGCCAAATCTTGAACAAGCCTAACCTGAAACCACCATACAACTGTCACTGAGCTCTTAATCGAATGCATTAGCCATAGAAATCCATTCAGACAACGGTCCATCTTTAAAACCATCACACTGACAGGGCTCCAGACCGGCCCAGATCAAGGGGTTTGATTGTGGGTGTATGTATGTGTACATGTGTGTTTGTATAACATACACAAAGTAGATTACACTTAAAAATATCTGGAGTAAATAGGAGCCATTAAGATGGCTTGACAAGATCTCTTTCTGCATGTTTATCTGTATTTCTCCTATGAGCCCTTAGCAATGTTTTATTGTACAAGCATGCTGTAGGGTTATTTTTCAAAGGAGTGGGAAAGGTGTCCTTTTCAGTCGAATACAAAGACTCACAGGATGCTAGAATGACGCTTTTGTATGGAAGTCCATCAGAAAAGCCCAGAGAAACACCATCATTGTGCTCATAGTCCACTGACTGCAGAGGGTTTTAAGGTCCTTACACTGCTGACTTTTCTGTGTGTATTAGCAAATTTTCGCAGTCAGTTGCCATCTTTTGACTTGTAGTTGTTAAAGGCGATGTTAAAAAATAATCTGTAAATCATTCCTGGTCACACAAATCTCAGCTGCATGATTGTTTATATAATCACAAAATGTAAACTATTATCACACAGTTCTCTATATGAAGTTGGATATATATTATGGATATACTATAGAGATAAATATTCTAGTATATTATATCAAACTTTATCCACATACATACAGTACACCCATGTAAATATATGCTGTACGATATATAGCAAATCTCAACTGCATTATTTTATATTTGGTCGCAAAATGTAACTATATTATCGCCCAGCTCTTTATATAAAGTTGGATATATACCCAGAATGTACAGTATTAAAATGCAATATATAATTATGTTTTAAAACATTTCTTGGTTATACGAATATGAAGGGAACATTACATTTTGAGAACATTATTAAAGACCAGATGACTTTGAACAATCTATTGACATCACTGGAAGAACATTGTTCAAAACTTTGAGATAACATTGCCAGAATGTTAGCCAAAGTTCTGAGAACGTTCCCTGTTAGCTTATAAAAGCTGGAATAAACTACACGACTTTTAAAACCTGAACAGATTTTAAAATGCTAAAATCACTAAAATGCTAAAAACACTCAACACTAAAATCTGGGCAAAATTTGTGTGGTGAATTCCAGCCTTAAGTATTTTCAACTTTATCCGCGTACATACAGTATCACATAACTGATAAACAATATAGCGAATCTCAGCTGCTTGCATGCTTGTATCGTCGCTGTCACAATCATGGACTTTTAGTTTGTTGCTTTTCCTCTTGTTTTCCTGTTTTGACCTAGTTTTCCCTTGTGTCTGATTAGTTCATTCTGTTCACCTGTGTCTAGGTTATTATCTTAATTTGCCTGTTTATTTAAGTACCTGTCTGTTCAGTTATTGTTTGTCGGATCTTGTCTATGTTTTCACGTGTGCTAAGCCTTCCTCTTGTGGATTTACCTTCTGTGTAGAATATTAAATATAATTTTACCTTCATCATCTTGGTGAGTGTTTTGAGTGCACCTGAGTGCGACAGAAGATCCGACCAAACAGGAAGTTAAGTGGCGCATTTCCCCTCGTTTGTTTTCTTGTTTTGAAAGTCTTTTATTTTGTTTATGGATCGCCCCAAATTCCTCTTCCTCCTGCTGGAGCAGGGGGAACTTGTCCCCGAGGACCACACCAGACCAATACCAGCTACCCGGAAGATGCGCTCTGCTCGTTCTACATAGCGAGCCTCAACACCGCGTGCAGAGCTCGGTTTTCCGGAGACAGTCCTCCAGGGAATTTCGCTGCCTTTGTGGAGTGGGTACTGGTGAGAAACGGATCCCAGTTCACTGTCTGCCACGCTGATGAGGAACTCACCAGCCCCACTCTGGAGCCAGAGCCCAGCCAAATACCACCCCACTGCGCGGAGCAACAGCCAGAGCCCACCGCGACCAACGAGCCATCGCCTAATGGTGCGACAGAGCTGAGGATCGCCCCGGAGCCAGAGCCTTATGCAACGTCTGACCAGGTGCGTGAGCTGGCAACAATGCCCGCCAAGGAGGATTGTACAGTGGAGAGCGAGGGTGTGGAGGAAAACCCTGCCCACTGTGCCACCGCTGAGGGTGAGCTGAGGAAGGACTCAGGGGATTTAATAGACTTTTATTCAGAACTACCCAGTCTTCATTCATCATCTGAAATCTCTGCCTGTCCTTTTATGGCCATGGAGGCCATTTATGAACTGTTTGTCTGCTCTGAGCTGTCTGCCTGTCCTATCACGACCATGGATGTCGTTCCCGAACTGTTTGTCTGTCCTGATCTGTCTGAACTGTCTATCTGCCCTGAACAGTCTGCCTGTCCTGTTTCGACCATGGAGGTCGTTCCCCTATCTCTGGTGCTCCCAGTGCAGGGAGTGGCCATCTGGTGTGTGTGGGCAGCACACACCATCCCTGAACCCCCGTACTGCTCAAAAATCCCACCCAGCCTCATTCTTCCACCACCTCTTCATCAGTCCTCACCACCATCTCTGCTGTCCCCTGTCAGCCCCTCTGCTCACCCTCAGCCCACCATCGGTGATGTGGGTTCACCACGGGTCTGCCAGTCTCTATCGGCATTGAGGATGGAAAATCCCTTGTCTCCGCCTCCAGCCTCCGAGTCCCAGAATCCGCCTCGGCCCGTCGACCCAGCGGCTCCACCGTGGATCCTAGCACCCTCCTCTCCGCCGTGGCACTAAATATATTGTAGAAACTTAATTTGCTGTAAAGTTGCTTTGCAACGATTTGTATCGCGAAAAGCGCTATACAAATAAACTTGAATTGAATTAAGTGTGACAGAAGATCTGACCAAACAGGAAGTTAAGTGGCGCATTTCCCCTCGTTTGTTTTCTTGTTTTGAAAGTCTTTTATTTTGTTTATGGATCGCCCCAAATTCCTCTTCCTCCTGCTGGAGCAGGGGGAACTTGTCCCCGAGGACCACACCAGACCAATACCAGCTACCCGGAAGATGCGCTCTGCTCGTTCTACATAGCGAGCCTCAACACCGCGTGCAGAGCTCGGTTTTCCGGAGACAGTCCTCCAGGGAATTTCGCTGCCTTTGTGGAGTGGGTACTGGTGAGAAACGGATCCCAGTTCACTGTCTGCCACGCTGATGAGGAACTCACCAGCCCCACTCTGGAGCCAGAGCCCAGCCAAATACCACCCCACTGCGCGGAGCAACAGCCAGAGCCCACCGCGACCAACGAGCCATCGCCTAATGGTGCGACAGAGCTGAGGATCGCCCCGGAGCCAGAGCCTTATGCAACGTCTGACCAGGTGCGTGAGCTGGCAACAATGCCCGCCAAGGAGGATTGTACAGTGGAGAGCGAGGGTGTGGAGGAAAACCCTGCCCACTGTGCCACCGCTGAGGGTGAGCTGAGGAAGGACTCAGGGGATTTAATAGACTTTTATTCAGAACTACCCAGTCTTCATTCATCATCTGAAATCTCTGCCTGTCCTTTTATGGCCATGGAGGCCATTTATGAACTGTTTGTCTGCTCTGAGCTGTCTGCCTGTCCTATCACGACCATGGATGTCGTTCCCGAACTGTTTGTCTGTCCTGATCTGTCTGAACTGTCTATCTGCCCTGAACAGTCTGCCTGTCCTGTTTCGACCATGGAGGTCGTTCCCCTATCTCTGGTGCTCCCAGTGCAGGGAGTGGCCATCTGGTGTGTGTGGGCAGCACACACCATCCCTGAACCCCCGTACTGCTCAAAACTCCCACCCAGCCTCATTCTTCCACCACCTCTTCATCAGTCCTCACCACCATCTCTGCTGTCCCCTGTCAGCCCCTCTGCTCACCCTCAGCCCACCATCGGTGATGTGGGTTCACCACGGGTCTGCCAGTCTCTATCGGCATTGAGGATGGAAAATCCCTTGTCTCCGCCTCCAGCCTCCGAGTCCCAGAATCCGCCTCGGCCCGTCGACCCAGCGGCTCCACCGTGGATCCTAGCTCCCTCCTCTCCGCCGTGGCCCGTCAGTCCACCATCTCCGCTGGGCTCCCTCGTCCCTCTGGCTCCACCTTGGTCCTCTGTCGCTCCACCGCGGCCTTCCGGATCCCCACCTACGCCTCGGTCGCCTGAGCCATCTGCTCAGCCTTGGCCCTCCGGATCTTCCCCGTCGCCCTGGCTTGTCGGCTCTCTGTCTCTGCTCCGGGCTCCTCTCCCACCTGCTCCGCCACTGTCGGTTGGCCCCCTGGAGTCCTCGGCCATTCCTCCACCATCTCTCCTTCGTCCATCGGCTCCACCGCGGGCCGTCATGTTGGCTGCGGTCTGGGTCCCGCCTGGCTCCTCCTGCTCCAAGTCCCTCCTGTCTCCATCCTAGCTCCTCCCTCCGTCTGATCCGCCCTGGCTCCTCCTCCTTCCATCCTGGCTCCTCCCTCCATCTGATCTACCATGGTTCCTGCCTCTGTCGTCGCCACCTTGGTCATCCACTTGCCTGCCTTCCTGCCCTTCGCCATCCCCTGTTACCATCCCAACTCCGCCCCTTTGTCCTCCTCCTAAGTCCCCTCTGTCCCTCCTTTGTTTTTGTTATGGCGCGAAGTCGTGCCTGGCCGGAGGGGGGAGTACTGTCACAATCATGGACTTTTAGTTTGTCTTTCCTCTTGTTTTCCTGTTTTGACCTAGTTTCCCCTTATCTGATTAGTTCATTCTGTTCACCTGTGTCTAGGTTATTATCTTAATTTGCCTGTGTATTTAAGTTCCTGTCTGTTCAGTTAGTGTTTGTCGGATATTGTCTGTTTTCACATGTGCTAAGCCTTCCTCTTGTGGATTTACCTTCTGTGTGGAATATTAAAGATAACTTTACCTTCATCTTCGTGAGTGTTTTGAGTGCACCTGAGTGCGACAGTCGCTAAATACAAACTATATTGTATATTGAGCTGTCCAGCTCCAATCTGCTAAATGCGACTTGACAAACATCATATAAACAATATGATGTATAAACAAACATCATGATTTTCTGTAAAGCTGCTTTGAAAAAAATGTGTTTTGTGAAAAGCACTATACAAATAAAACTGACTTGACTTAAACTGACATACATCTGAACAGTTTTTTGGAAGCCATCTGACATCCATCTAAAGCCTCGTTCTCATCTACAGTTTCTTCTTTTCCACAGTGACCTCATAAAGGGAGTGCTTTCTCATTGAAAATGATGATGCATAAGGTAATTAAAAGCAATTGTTTCTATGTCATGTATGTTTTAAGCAGATTTCTTTTTATAAAAAATAAGATAATACATGATCATAAAACAAATAAAAAGGTTAATGTGATGTTTGACCTTTGATCTGTGTATGTATGTGAACAGCAATCGGCCCGTACCTCCCCAGGCAGCGTTTGTTCTCTGCATGGAGGAGGTGTTCCTGGATCCTCGGCGGTCACTATAGTGGTGTGTATAGCAACAGTGCATGCTGGGATATGATTACCGCATCAGATTACACATGGCCCATGACTAACTGTAATAATAATTGTGTCTCAAAATTGCAACGCTGTGCCAGAAAACAAATGTATTGCTTTCAGAGAAATACATTTACTTCTTCATAGTATGTCTCTGAGATTGCCAATAATTCTTTCCATTTCTTTCATATTTTGGATTAATACAGGCCAAAATGGACAATCAAGTGATTGGGTATAAGGACCTAGCAGCTATACCTAAAGACAAGGCCATTCTTGACATAGAGAGGCCTGACCTGATGATGTATGAGCCCCACTTCAGCTATTCACCAATGGAGGTAATACACTGTATATTCAGTATATATACTGTTCAAAAGTTTGGGGTCAGTAAGATTTTTTTTGAAGAAATTATTACTTTTGTTCAGAAAGGATGCATTAAATTGTTTCAAATAAATGTTGTTCTTTTGAACTTTCTATTAATCAAAGAATCCTCAAAAAATGTAACATGGTTTTACACAAAACATTTAGCAGCACCATTGTTTTCAACATTAATAATAAGAAGAAATGTTTCTTGAACAGCAAATCAGCATATTAGAATGATTTCTGAAGGATCATGTGACACTGAAGACTGGAGTAATGATGCTGAAAATTCAGCTTTACATCACAGAAATAAATTACAGTTTTAAATATATTTAAATAGAAAACAGTTATTTTAAATTGTAATAATATTTCACAATATTATTGTTTTTACTGGATTTTTGATCAAATAAATGCAGCCTTGGTGAGTATGATAGTCTTCTTTCAAAAATATTCAAACATCTTACCAAGCCCAAACTTTTGAATGGTAGTGTTGTGTTGATATTTGGTGATGAGATCTGACAGTCTATTTTGGCCATTGTCTCAAAGACTCAAAGCTGTTGATTTGTCAGACTTTCATTCTGTAACACACTCTGTCTGTCAGCGTGTGTGATGTGTTCTCTGGTTAGTTTCCTGTTGGGTGTGATGTCTCACCATCAGAGCGCCTGGCTCGAAATCAGCGTACACACATGTTAGCTCGGCTCTCCCACTGTAATTTCCTTTTTTTGTTTCGCTGTAATGGAAGCTTTACGATTCATTAAGTCTGTTAAACCTGTCTGTGGAAATGTCTGGATATTTCACTTACTGCCAACAACTGACCTCTCTCTCTCTCTCTCTTTCTTTCTTCTTTCTCTTTCTCTAGAGGTCATTATCTCCTCGTTCAATCTCCCCTCCTCCATCTCCAGAGGTAAGTTGCATAGTACATGTCCATGTCGTATTTTAATATCTGTCAATTGAAAAAACGGTTTCATACTTCATCAGCACTCTTGCAATGAGGCTTGGCCAATCAGATTAGAGGACCAGAAGTAAATGTTTGTTTAATGGAAAGAAGGTAGTTTGCAAATAACATAGACATTTAGGTTACAAATTATATACATTATATTATTTAACTTTGGGGTCAGTAAGATTTTTCAATGTTTTTGAAGTCTCTTATGCTCACCAAGGCTGCATTTATTTGAATAAAAATGCAGTAAAAACTTCGAGCCATTTGTGCCAGGATGGGGAGAAAGGTATTTTAATAATGTAAATTATGTGAAAAATAATGCGTTTTTCGAACCACCAAGCATGAGAGCATGTTCTAGTACACCCCCAAAACAAAATCAAGACTTTGTAAAAGTGCATAATAGGACCCCTTTAAAATGTAATTTATTCCTGTGATCAAAGCTGAATTTTCAGCATCATTACTCCAGTCTTCAGTGTCTCATGATCCTTCAGAAATCATTCTAATATGCTGATTTGCTGCTCAAGAAATATTTCTTATTATTATCAATGTTGAAAACAGTTGTGCTGCTTAATATTTTTGTAGAAACCATAATAAGTTTTTTCAGGATTCTTTGATGAACAAAAAGTAAAAAAGAGCAGCATTTATTTGAAATTTAAATATTTTGCAACATTAGTTGCAAGACAAAGAGTCTTTTGACTTTTGATCAATTTATTATGTCCTTGCTGAATAAAGAGTCTGATTTATATTTAAAAAACTCTCTGACCCCGAATGTTTAAATGGTTGTATAAAATGTAAAACGTTAATTAAAATAGTCCTGTAATATTGTTGTGACCAATTAATTTTTTTTTTAATTCTCTCAATATGAGTTCATGTACAGTATGTACAATAATTCAAAAATGAGAAAAATGTTGTTTAAAATAGCTTTAAAAAAGTCAAGCGCTGCCTGCCACCACTTAACATGTTACTTCCCAAGATTTAATAGAAGTTACATTTTTAAATATTGTTTATTTTATTACCATTTTGACTGAATTATGCTCAAGGTTTTACATATAGCACAATACATATAGCACAGATATATAAATCTAGCAAAATATATGAAGTAAAGTTTGGAATTCCCCCTCTCTAAGTTTTTGAATGAAAACACTTGTTAACATCAGACCTGAATTCTAAAAACCCAGTGTTGAAGTCTTAATCCACCAGAGGCCTTGCATCACAGCTATTTTACCATGTTCGAGGACCAAACTATCTATTTTATAATCTGCTTTAGAGTCTCTCTGCATGATTCTTAAGCACACAGACCTTCTAAATGTAATTCCAGAACAGTCTATCAAAGGATGTCTATCAGAGGGATTGGTCAGAGCCCAAGTCATCAGGCAGCTCGTCTCCGGCCTCCACACAGCTGAGTAAAAGCATCACCGTCAGCACAAAAGTCCCACACCAGCAACAGCACTTCCACAGGCCAGGTTAGGTACTACAGCACCACACAGCCAACAAACCTCAGTCAACATCAAACTCTAAAACTAAACAAAACAACCTCACTTTTCCTCCCAGACAATGGAAACAATATATACAAGAAGCCACCAATATATAAGCAAGGTATGAAACATCAACACTGTTCTTGTGTAATGGTGCAATTCTGTGGCATTCTGAGCATGTGTCTGTGTATTTGAATGGATGCAGATGTCTCAGCAGCCGTTCCACACAGTAAACACATGGAGGATTTAATCATCGAGTCATCAAAGTTTCCCGCCGCACAACCTCCAGATCCCAACCAGCCCTCTAAGATAGAGATGGACTACTGGCCCTGCCCTCCCTCACTAGCTGTTATAGGTATTGCACTCTCACGTTATCCACATGATCACAGCCTGCTGTAAACAATCTGCTACATGCATTCTGTCATTGGATTGATAGTTCTGTCATGACAACTCTCTGAGGGATTGGCATGGTAATGTACATGACAGTGTTAATGTATTTGGTCTTGGCGGAATAGATCTGCTACGCTGCTGCTGCTGCGGCAGAGCAAGTACCGAGACTTGCTACTGCCAATACATCCACAACATGCTGCTGTGAGCATGTAAGAAATATTGCTGCTGCAAATATAACATACATGAAATATCCCCCATATAGCATACATGAATCACCTCGTAGCAGATCTATACAGGTGGAGCTGGGGAAGTTGGAGTGTTTCTGAAGCAAGCTGCAACTGCTACTGCCAGCACTAATCATATATTTGAATGTTGAGCAGCGAGCTCATTGGCACACATAAAAAAAGAAAACCAATCAGCTGTGCCATGTGATAATGATGTCATTAGGTCAGAATGAGTTAGACCTATCGGACTGCGCCATCTAGAGTTTCATGCCAGAACTCTGTATTTCATACAGTACGTCCACTGTAAATATCCACCTTCATGTCATGGTTCACTTGTCTTTTTTGCTGTGAAATATTTACTGATTTTTATAAAGTAAACATTAGAATAACTTTTATATTGTTAGTAATATTTCAAGATGAACATTTACTGGACTGAAGCAGCTTAGGTTTACTTGATCTTTTTTTTTTTAGAAAAATCGTGTTAAAATGTGAGTATCATATATGATCCATCAGGATTTTGAGCGTTTTTTTTTTGTTCCATCTTGTCAAACATCATTGTATTGCATTGTATTGTATGTTTTGATCCCAAAAATGATGATTAAAAAGCATTTTAATATCATCTTACTAAGACATTATTAGAAGATATAGACTGACAACTCACATGTATGTGCATTTCATGTAAGTAGTCTGCTGTACTGTTATAAAGATCTCATTGATTTACATTACAAGCATCAGAATTACTTTCTGGTCATAAAAATATCAACAGTTGTATCAAAAATGTTTTGCTCAGTTTTGGCCCTCTGAATAAAACTGATGTGTTTTTCCTCCTCAAGCTTGACTTCCATATTCTTCATATTGTACTATAAAAGCCTGATGTATCAAATAAGAAACTCAACAAAAAGATTATTATTATTTTTTTTTTAGACTTTGTCTAAAAGTTCAATAAACTGTTCCTTTGAGCTTTCCTATGAAAAGAGCAATAAAATTTCCCCCTGGGCAGTAATGAATTTAGCTAGATGCTAATGCTAACAGCACATGCAAATGTAAGCAGCATTTAGTATCAAGGCACAATTTTATGATGTGGTAGTCTTGACACAGTTGTTCATCGACTTTTTACACTCTTCGTCTCACAGTCATGTGTTTGTACCACAGAGAAAGAGCGAAGGAAGAACGTGGCGTCCAAGATGCCTGAGGGAGAGGAGGGTGAGGAGGATGATAAGTATGATGACAGTGATCTGTCTGAAGACATGTGGAGACTTCGGCAAATGCAGAAACAAGAGCTCAACAAGGTGTTTATCCATAACATTTTCATATCTGTAAACTTAGATGTGTCAAGCAGTTTTAAAGTTGAACTTTTTTAAATAGCACTTTCCTAAATCTTATATTATTATTTAAAGGGGTCATATGATGTTGCTAAAAAGAACAAATATATCAAAATTGAAATTAGTTATTTTAAACTATTTAACTAAAATTAACTGTTTGTACTGTATTTTGGTCAAAGAAATGCAGCATTGGCAAGCATAAGAGAGACATCTTTCAGAAATCTTTCAGTCTTACTGACCCCAAAAGTTTGAACGGTAGTGTACATGCAGTTTGATGTCCAGCTATTAATAACAAATATTTAACTATTTGTATATCTACAAATTAAGTTTACACCAAAAAGGTATTTCAAAATTGGGAAATCTTTAAAGAAATAGTGACCAGTCAAACCACATAAAATACACATGTTCCCTTATACACTTTTCTCTTATACCGAATACACTATATTTAAATTTTAAGCTTAACATTAGTACTTTTCTCCTTTTCTAACTGTTCTTCTTAAACCTTATTTTCTTCAGAAACCAAGGTTAAAGGTTTATTGGCTTTGACCTCTTTTAAGAAATTAATAATTTTACTCTGCAAGACTGCATCAAATAAATCAAAAGTGACAGTAAAGACATTTATAAAGTATCAAAAAAAATTCTAATAAATGCAGTTTTTTTTAATCAAAGAATCTTGTTTAAAAAAGTATCACATTTTCCACCAAAAAAATGTGAAAATCTCTGTTTACATGGTAGATTCTTAATCAGAGTATTGTCTTAATCGTATTAAAATCGGAGTATTGTTATCCATGTAAATGTACTCAATGTTTTTGTGTGTGTGCATGTGCTTGTGTGGTCGTCACTGTGTGGTTGTGATTTTCACAAAACTGTCTGATTAGGAGAAACACAACAGAAAGATACACAGAGATATGCAGCATTACTGACAGCAGCTGTTGTATGTACTGGACATCTGAGTCAGTCTTTCCACCTGCAGTCAGAGTTTATGCATGGCAGACTAATAATCTGAATCAGATTAGTGTTTATAGGTCTCTAGGGTAAAGTTCAGAGTCTAGAGAACTCAATTTGAACCATTTTGATTATTGCATTATACTCCGTATCCTTTTTCACTGAAAATGGATGTGATTCCAATTAAACACAAAAGCCGGTTGACCTTGTACTTACAGTGGCCCCTTCTGGTTGAAGATATGTGCTGCATCCATATGATACACATCCCTAATAGACAACATGTTGACTTCAGCATCATTACTTGAATGCTATTTGTGCCAGTACATTAAACATGTTTCTTCATTTCTTTTGCACAGCCTCCAAATCCCCCTCATTTCCTTCCTACACTAAGTTAACATGTTTCTTCATTTCTTTTGCACAGCCTCCAAATCCCCCTCATTTCCTTCCTACACTAAGACTGGCCTGACTAGGGTGAGAAACTGAAATCTGTTTTGATATGTCAGCTTTGTGAGGTCCATCCATAATTACACTGATTTAATTAGTCTGGTGTTCGTCTGTTACAGCTCCAGTCTGCAGAGTTCTCCTCTTCAAACAGTGATAAAGGGAGTCAAAGTAAGTGTGGGGATTATTACATTTCTATTCTATTCTATTTATACTACAAAGAGTTCCAGTATTAAGAGTCATAATTCTATTCTATTCTAATAGTAGAGTAACTTTTGTCACGTTTATTTTTACTACAATCAGAGTTCCAGTATTAAGAGCCATTATTCTATTCTATTCTAATAGTAATTTTTGTCATGTTTATTTTTACTACAATCAGAGTTCCAGTATTAAGAGTCATTCTATTCTAATAGTAATTTTTGTCATGTTTATTTATACTACAATCAGAGTTCCAGAATTAAGAGCCATTATTCTATTCTATTCTATTCTAAATAGTAATTTAGAGTGCCAGTATTGTTTTGCTGTTCATTTTAGATCATTTTTATTTAACATATTTAAAATTTAATCAGAATATGTTCAAGTATCGAGAGCACAGATCTCTATTCTGTTCTATTCTAATAGTAATTTTTGTCATGTTAATTTTTACTACAATCAGAGTTCCAGTATTAAGAGCCATTATTCTATTCTATTCTAATAGTAATTTTTGTCATGTTTATTTATACTACAATCAGATTTTCAGTATTAAGAGCCATAATTCTATTCTATTCTATTCTAAATAGTAATTTAGAATCCCAGTATTGTTTTACTGTTCATTTTAGATCATTTTTATTGAACATGTTTATTTAACATTTAATCAGAATATGTTCAAGTATTGAGAGCACAGATCTCTATTCTGTTCTATTCTAAAAGTAATTTTTGTTTTGAACCAGAGTTCCAGTATTAAGAGCCATAATTCTATACTGATCTTTTCTTTTCTATCCTATT
>NW_015658768.1:45100-47333 GCF_001515625.1 Sinocyclocheilus rhinocerous | reverse complement strand
GACAGAGGGAATTCACTCCCTAGTATGCTGGAACAAAAGGTAAAGTAAACATATCATCTACCAACTAGTTAAGATTATTTTGTGTTCATCCAAGTTTAATTCAAGCTTCATTGCATGTTTTTGCACAATCTATGTGTTTGTTTGGCAGATTTACCCATATGAGATGCTCCTTGTGACTCACCGAGGCAGAAACAAACTCCCTCCTGGTGTAGACAGGACAAGACTGGAGGTAGACATTGTTTTAGCCTGTTGCACTGTTCTGCTGGCAAATGTTGACCATATAACCTCTCTCTCCAGAGGCACCTGTCACCTGAGGAATTCCAGAATGTCTTTGGAATGTCCATAGAGGAATTCGACCGGCTCTCCCTTTGGAAGCGGAACGACCTGAAAAAGAAAGTCTCTCTCTTCTAGTAGTCAGAGAAATACGTTCTTTTACAAACACTGTCACATGTCTGCACTTCCGTTTGTGAAAACAGTACAGGTGATACAAGTGAAGGAAAGATGAGGAATGTGATTTTGGAGCCAGCAAAAAAAAACAAAAACAGTTATCCTTATCGTTTGATAAGCCCCATATCTTATTGCAGCTAACAATCATATCCGAGTCTATGATGTTGTCTCTTTTTCTAGTTGCAGCTACTATATCAGGACTTCATTGAGGTTACCAAGTCCTCTTCCGTGTGTGCTTAGTAAAGCTATAATGATATACACAGATATGAATGCTATGAATACACATGAAGCAGATATGAATCGCACCAGTTATTTCAGCAGACCAAATCCCTGCAAAAAATTCTGACGTCCAGATGGACAAACAGGAGCCTGTGAGTTAAAGTCACTGCCACAGTTTTCAGCCTTTATGTGCTAAGCATGAATTAACAAACCTTTAGAATATGGGTCAATGGCATTTTTTTTTTCTCCAGATTTATTAATTTGTTAAAAATAGATTTAAAAATGCAATTTATACATACAAAGACTTGAATACACCTCTTCTATGATGAGCATGATTTTAATTTCTGAATTAAAATGCAGAATAAAATTCATGAAAATCCATACAAATGTCAGGGTGAAACAGCTGTCCTGATTTAAAGACAAAAAAAATGAAATTCTTGAAAAGAAAATCTTGTGAAGTAGTTCATTAGATTATCTTTTATTATTGTTCTTTACAAAAATGTCTAATATGTTAACAAAACTGTTTCATATGGGTCAATGGCATTTTTTTTTTCTCCAGATTTATTAATTTGTTAAAAATAGATTTAAACATGCAATTTATACATACAAAGACTTGAATACACCTCTTCTATGATGAGCATGATTTTAATTTCTGAATTAAAATGCAGAATAAAATTCATGAAAATCCATACAAATGTCAGGGTAAAACAGCTGTCCTGATTTAAAGACAAAAAAAAAAGAAATTCTTGAAAAGAAAATCTTGTAAAGTAGTTCATTAGATTATCTTTTATGCAAAATGTTCATTATAATTATGAATGATAATTCATGAAATTTCTTTCATTAATAATCATATTTGTAACAAATAAAAATAAAAAGTTATATATATATATATGTATTTAAAGCCATATAAAACCAACATACATCAATACAGATAATACAAACTTGTCATGTGTTTTAAACTAGATTTTTTTTCTTTCTTTCTTTATGGTGGACAGTCTTATTTGTCATTGACTCATATTTGTAAAAGCAGATCAATATTTCAATTACGTAAATCCACTATTGCTGATCATTTGGAAATTAGTACAATTTATATTAGAGACTCAAGACGCACATGTTGCACACCCTCATTCCTTACACCTTAACACCAATTTTACCAACGCATATACCAGTGGTACAATATACAGGTATAGCAACAATTGCCATGGCAACAGCTGATGATTCCGAGTGAGACTTTGCTGTTCCAAAGAGAGCTACTGTACATTAGTGAGAGTTTACTGAATATTGGTTATGAGACGTATGAATCCTGCATGGCAAATGTATCCTGCTTTTCTTCAGTGATGATGGATTGTGAATTGTGGGTGTGATCAATACTTCTCCTCTTCCGCAGGATGTATTGATCAAACAGTGTCACTCGCTCCCTCTTTCCTATCGTCTTTTTCTCTCCCTCCTCCCTATTTTGCTGCTATTGCCTTTTAAAGCACCTTTACTGTTTTGGTTCTATCCTCTTTTGTTCTTGATGGATGGAAATGTTTATATATATATATATATATATATATATATAGTGTTC
>NW_015658768.1:39640-45067 GCF_001515625.1 Sinocyclocheilus rhinocerous | reverse complement strand
TATATATATATATATATATATAAAATAAATGAATGAATTAAATCAATATTATTATGGAATGATAATATAGAATGCATAAAAGCAGTCATATGATTTTTATATCATTTTAATTCTGCATTTTAAAATGAAAAGTGTAATTTGAAAGGCATTCTCAAGTGTGTTCTGAATGACACACAACCCCGTAGTTCATATATTCCTCTTGCCCACGTCAGTATTAAATATTCACTTCTGTGCTTTTATTGCTTCAATTACCAAATTAAGTGCTTGGATAGAGTGCATGCTTTATATCCAGAGTTTGTACCTAACAAAACAGAACAGAAATGTAATAAGAACAAAACAATCACTAAAAAGCAACACATATATCAACTTGAGAATGTACAGTAGAAGTACAAAAATAGACATTCCAAATTCATTTTTGTAGAAGTACTGCTCAAAAGGAAATATGTGACTCTACTGGTGAGAGAAATGCATATTAACAAACCCATAGTATTATTTGCTGTTTAAAATGTTTTCTTGTGTGATTGAAGGGGCACAAACTCATCACAATGATCAAATGATCATCAAAATACACAATAATCATGAAATTATGCTACTTATCAGTCTTGACTTTTTCCAGTGGCAGCTTAAAGTTGTATTTTTCTGGTCTGAAAATATTTGTGGCTTCAGACGTCAGGCCTTCTTTATGAAAAACATTTTGCTTGGAATATTTTGCAGCAAGGCACTCATTACTACATCCTAAAGCACTTGATTCACTCTTACACACCTAAAAGGATGAATGTTTTCACAATAAGAAAATATGCTCTTTTAACACATGTACATGCATCTGACAATTTTCATGTGAAAAATGTTCTAAATATTAACATTTATTCATTTTTCTCTACTTCATGAGTAGTGGTTTTCTTCTTTGTTTTTTTATGTGAAAGTGTGATGAATGGGGGAAAAATAAAATGGATTTATTAAAGTGAGTGTATTGTTATGATTTTATTATTATTAATTGCAGTGGTAGTGCTGTTTCATTATTTTGATTTGTTAGTGGTTCACTAATGATTTTAACATAATTTGAATGAATATTCAGTTCAATAAAGTTTATGATTTTAACAGCATTTTGTGTCTGCTTTTTACTAATTGAAAATGTGATTAAGCTTAAATTGAAGAAACTACTGAATATGCCCTACAAATATTTTTGATCAGCTTAGAATGAATATAATGTAAGCATTTCATGTATGTAAAGTATTTAATTATTTTTTAGCTGCTGGAGATGCAAAAGCAGAATATTTTTAATTCTTTGCAAATGAACGTTATTTAATGCAAACGTTTTCTGAATTAACGCAAATTAACTGAATACAGTGTTAGAGAAATTTACTTTTAAAATATATATATATATATTTCTGTCATGAGAACTCTGAAGATTTTAGCATGGTGATGTATATGACAGTTAATGTATTTGGTCTTGGCGGAATAGATCTGCTACGCTGCTGCTGAATTGCTGGTGCTGTAGATTATTGCTGCTGCTGCAAGCAAGTACAGGAACTTGCTACTGCCAATACATAAGCCAATATGGTGCTGTGAGTATTTAAGACATACTGCTGCTGCACAAATAGCATATAAATAACCCGTAGCAGATCTATACAGGTGGAGCTGGGGAAGGTGGAGGGTTTCAGAGGAACTCTGAAAGCGCGCTGCAATGCTCAAGTGAATACTAATCAGCCATTTAAATGTTAAGCAGCAAGCTCATTGGCTGCGTATGCAACATGAACCAATCAGCTTGTGACAAGTCGTTTAATGCTAAGAATATCATCAGTTACATTAAGGACCCATCAGCCTGCGCCATCTAGAGTTTCATGACAGAACGTGTTATAAACAGTATATATACACAGTGCATTCAGAAAGTATTCAGAGGTGTGTGCCTTTCCAAATCATGTCCATTCAATTTATTTTACCACAGATGGACTCAAATCAAGGTGTAGAAACATCTCAGCAACGATCAAGAGAAATGGGAGGCGCCTGAGCTAAATTTGTTGCAAAGGGTCTGAATACTTGGTAAATGTGATGTTTCAGTATTGTTCTTTTTAATGAACTTACAGACATTTCTAAAATTCTGTTTTCACTTTTGTCATTATGGGGTACTACTGAGTGTAGATTAAAGAGGGAAAAAAATAATTTAAACGATTGTAGTATCAGGCTGCAACTTAACAAAATTGAAAAAAGTGAAGGGGGTCTGAATACTTTCTGAATGCACTGTATATATATATATATATATATATATGTGTGTGTGTGTGTGTGTGTGTGTGTGTGTGTATATATATTACTTTAAATATTGTGTTACTCCCAAAAAGTAACTAATTGCATTACTTAGTTACTTTTTATAAAAAGTAATGCATTTAGTTACTTTTGTGTTACTTTTTGTCACCTGAGCTGGGCTTGCTTATTTATTATTAATAACAAAAAATCAGAAAGTTACATTTTTGGCAACTGTAAATACCCTTTCACACCAAAAGTGAAATTAATAAGCCTCTGCCTGAAGGAAGTGCCTCACTCCCAATTTCTCTCAACACAGGGACAGGAGAGGTGTCAGTGAATAAATGGGAAAACAAAGTAACTCATATTTTCTTGTAAATTTAAAAGCGTTACTTTATGTTACTTGGAAAAGTAATCTGATTACATACCTCGCGTTACTTGTAATGCGTTACTACACCCAACACTGCTGAAATATAAATGTTCCTCCAACTTATATTTTTCCATCACTGTGTCACCAGGGTCTATGTATTCTTACGGTAATCTAAATATTGTGTCATGTTGGTATTGTGCCAAATGAAAGCTTTTTTAATTTTCCTTTATAAATGAAATAAACATTTACTGCCTCACCCAGGTAAATAAATCACCCAGATTAATCACTGCGAGCTACTTCTACACATGCAGATTTTGTTTGTTTTGTAATCTCTGTTGCCCGCGGGGTGGCGCTGTGGAGCTGCTGTACAGTGGCGGCTTTCAGAAGCGCGTCTGGAGGCGGAGAGTCCAGTGATACACAGAGATGTGGAGGAGATGTTGGCAATGTAGCCGCTTTTTTGGACAGTTTCGCTGTTATCTTCGTTTGTCTGTCGCCTGACCCGCAACTCTCTCCTAATTCACTTCGAATTGAACTGAAAGCCACTTTAAATTCGTTTTCACATCCAGGAACAGACTCAGCGATGAACTCTGGAAGCGGACGAGAACATTTCACTTGGACGCTTTGAGCATTTCCAGCGATGGACAAGCAGAAAGGTATTTCAGGGTTTTCACATCAGTCTATAGTCTGTAGGAGAGTCTGAGTGCAGTGCTCCAGTTACAGCTTCATATGGGCCACATTAGATGGTCTTCATATCATCTACACAGACATTTTCCATAAGAAACAACTTTGAGTGAGTGAGAGAGTGAGTGAGTGAGTGAGTGTGTGTGTGTGTGTGTGTGTGTTAACGAGTTGGAGTGCTGAGACGAAGTGGTTAAAACTCGTGAGGTAGTTGGTTTGAATCTCAGAAGGGGTGTTTTACAGGCTGTCATTTTGAGCCATTGAGCAAGATACTCTATCTTAAGTCGCTGACTGTCCCTGTGAGTCACTTGGATAAAACCACTAGTTAGTAATCACTAACTGGGCTAGTAATCATAGTTTTTATACCAGTTTTGTCTCTTTTAGTCATAAGTCACAAGTCTCCAGTTTCATTAACATTTATTAATGCAGTTGAGTGTTTTATTCAAAGTGACTTACAGTGCCTGAATGTCTTGAATCAGTGCCACTGGGATTCGAACCTACAACCTTCTGCTAACCTACATCACCCCTGTAAAAGATCATCCATTTCTAAACACATCTTAGCAACTCGTTCATAACTCAAAAAGACAGAAAGGTGTTGAATATTTGAGTGCTGAATTCTCGTAATTGCAGTTATTGTTGTTGTAGCCTTGTAGATTTCATCATTGTTCTGGAATGTCAATAATAGTCCTTCATTTTCCCCAATCAGCCGGTCGCCACAAACCAAATCTCAGGAGAGGCGCGAGTTTCTCGGTTTGTTTAAGTAAAGGTCAGAGAGCAGTGCTAATTTCACCAGCGGCGGTGTAGTGTGAAGTCTGACAGCTGCTCCTCCGCCTTCCAAACTCCTTTCTGTTTCTGAAAACAAAAACCATGTTGAGAAACAAAACTGAAATCATAGATAATATTACTGTTCAGCTTCTATGCACTTTTTTTCTTGACATTTTCCATAATCACAATCAGAGTTGGAAGCTATATGCAAAATTGGCTAAATATTCAAAATGATTGTGTTTCCTGATATAAAATTAAACAACACGGTTAAGTTTGAATCATTTTAGTTAATCAGGTTTTTAAAAAATATTTTTCAGTTAATCATTTAAAAGAAAAAACTGTTGACAGTTGGATGTTTGCATGTCCGGTAATGGATGGCTAGGGTGAGAGATATGACAGGAAGAAAGGGGGATACAGGACTCAGAATTGTTGCAAGCAGATTCAAACCTGTGTATTCCACTTGAGCACCAAGGCTCAGAAAGTCGGAGTATTTCTGAAGACTCTCTGTTGTCCTTAAACTAAGAATCAGAAGAAAACCAGACTGAGAATATATCATAACATATCCGGCTCCAGTGTTCTTCCTCAAGATGCATGCCATTTTGTTTATTAACTGCTAGAGCGCAAAAAGTTAAATTAAGTTGAATTAATATTTGTGTAACTTTAGAAAGTGCATAGCAATGAACAGCGACTATCAATGGGAATTAAGAAAGTGGAGGTCATGTGATCTGTCAATTACTGTAGTCGAGGGTCTGCAAGATGAAGTGAGAATGCTTTCAATATTCTAATTTTATGCAAATAAATGTCACTCTGTGAGATTTGAAGTCACAATTGAAAGAAATAAAGTTGCAATTAGGGGATATAAAGTCACAACCGCTCTGTTGTGTTTTTACTTTTTTTGTTTCAATAAAAATATACACTACTGTTCAAAAGTTTGGGGTAGGTAAGATTTGTTTTATGTTTTTGGAAAAAATTACTTATGTTCATCAAGGCTGCATTTTTTGATAAAAAAAATACAGTAAAAGAGTAATATTGTGAAAAATGATTTATACTGTAATATATTAAAAAATTTAATTTATTCCTTTTATGACAAAGCTGAATTTTCAGCAGCCATTAAAGAAAAGAAAAAAACTTTTGAACACAACTGTATGTAGGTAAATGTTGTTTGTGGTTATTTTGGTGCATAAAAACTAAGTATGATCTTTAGATTTATCAAGAAAAATCTGTGTGGAAAATATGTCTTGATTTTTTTATTTTCAGAACAAATACATACTGTAAATATGTACTGAATATTGTCAATAATTTAAATATATATATATATATATATATATATATATTGAGATATATATTGTTACCGTGAAATAAAATTACTCATATCG
>NW_015658768.1:4868-39615 GCF_001515625.1 Sinocyclocheilus rhinocerous | reverse complement strand
TATTGAGATATAATTTTTAGCTTCATCATTCAGCCTGGTCATGCATTTTTGTTTTCAACAAACTTTTTTTCCTCTTCCCTGTTCTGTCACTATCGGTCAAAACAAGAATGTGACCTCACACACTCAAGGCTGCATTTTTTGATAAAAAAAATACAGTAAAAGAGTAATATTGTGAAAAATGATTTATACTGTAATATATTAAAAAATTTAATTTATTCCTTTTATGACAAAGCTGAATTTTCAGCAGCCATTAAAGAAAAGAAAAAAACTTTTGAACACAACTGTATGTAGGTAAATGTTGTTTGTGGTTATTTTGGTGCATAAAAACTAAGTATGATCTTTAGATTTATCAAGAAAAATCTGTGTGGAAAATATGTCTTGATTTTTTTATTTTCAGAACAAATACATACT
This sequence comes from Sinocyclocheilus rhinocerous, assembly GCF_001515625.1. NCBI lineage: Eukaryota > Metazoa > Chordata > Actinopteri > Cypriniformes > Cyprinidae > Sinocyclocheilus > Sinocyclocheilus rhinocerous. The sequence goes on along the minus strand of NW_015658768.1, from coordinate 39,204 downwards.
GTAAATATGTACTGAATGTCACTATCGGTCAAAACAAGAATGTGACCTCACACACACACACACACACACACACACACACACACATTTTCTCTCTTTCTCTTTCCTCCATTATATAAATTGCATAACATCCACCCCAGAATGGATTAATTTGTCATATCTCATTCATTCACACATTGTCTCATGTGGTTTGTTAGGATCTGTGCCTAGACCATTCAATCCTATATCCCCCTGCTCAAAACACAGCTTAAATGAGTTCTGTTGTTGTATTTCTCATATAAAAAACTCACAGCTTGGATTCATGGAGTTACACCCCATAGTGCCATCAACTGCAGTTTAAACATATTTAGATGCAAGTGTGCGTCTGTGTTTCTGTGTTTACTCATTTTCTAAACACAGTGCCACTTGAAAGGCTTTGGTGGCCATCATGTTGCAGGCACAGGATATGGTGATAATGTGAGGACAGTGCTTCTTATATCAAACTCTCAGCATCTCTGGGTTATTCAATTAGACTCTGCAGTACCCTTCTTTACTTTGGTCGGTTCAAGTGCAGATTTTGTATTTCCAGTATAATGCATCATATTCAGAGGTGATTGGGATGGAATTGGTGAAACAAGCTACTGCAGAAGGTCACAAACTTTTTGTTACATTGCTCAGATCTGTGTAAATATTTATGACCCACAATGTAAGAAAATATTACAGACAAATTTTGAATTTATATATATATATTGCTTGTATTACAAACCAGTATTTAACACTTTTAACTTTTAATGGATGGCTAGGGTGAGACATATGACAGGAAGAAAGGGGGATACAGGACTCAGAATTGTTGCAAGCAGATTCAAACCTGCGTTTTCTACTTGAGCACCAAGGCTCAGAAACTCAGAGTATTTCTGAAGACTCTCTGTTGTCCTTCAACTAAGAATCAGAAGAAAACCTGACTGAGAATATATCATAACATATGCGGCTGCAGTGTTCTTCCTCAAGATGCATGCCATTTTGTTTATTAACTGCTAGAGCGCAAAAAGTTAAATGAAGTTTAATTAATATTAGCGTAACATTAGCTTTTGATCGGGCTGAGAACTAGCGTGTTACCATGGACCTATCTTTGAGATTTCATTCATTTTTCTTTTCGGACAGACTTTCTATTGTGTCAGACAAAAGGGTCAGCTGTCAACAAGGGGTCAAATCAGTTGACCAGAGTTTTATATACCGTTTTGAAGCATTTTGGCCAGTAACGCAAAATGACTCTCTGTGTCCCCACCAACACAAACACATAGAGTGGGTGTTTGAGGCATTTCCGAAATGTTGACGACGCCCATGTGCCAAGGGGCATTAATTTTTCTAATGAATCAAATGCAGAGGGTGGTCTCGCCTCCGCACAGAACGTGACATCTCTAGAATGAGCCTGAAGTGCTTGTCATGTTTGCATAAATATGAATGGAGCTACTGTTATGTGAGAACATAAGATGAAGGGCTGATATTTTACATCGATTAATAAAAAAAGCAAGTCATTTGTAGTTCATGCATACAAAACGTTTTTAGTCTGAACTCTGCAGGACTGCGGCTCTCTAGGACCGAACTTGCCTACCCCTGGTATAGTGTATAGTAATTTTCCTCGTCAAACAGTTTATGGATGGTTTATGTGAAATGGGTACAAAATATTGAGTATCACTTTCTATAATGTAAAGTATCACTTTGACTTTTTAGTGTGTACAGACAGTAGATTACCACAAAAAAAAAAATCCTTGTCTCAAGGTTTGTGAAAACCTGCTGGAAAAAAATCTGTTGACAATTATGCATTTTAATTAATAATTAAAAAAACGTTTTTAATTATTTTTACATTTATTAGAATTGTTTTTTATTACATTTTAAAGTTCTGCTTTTAAATAAGGTCTTTTGAGCTTTCTATTTATCCATCCAGAATTTTTTTATTCATCTATATGTGACCTGTGCTGGCAAAATGAGCCACAATGAGCAAATTTTCAAAAACAACTTATTTTTATTTCACTATCTCCAATTTCACGGATGCGTCAATCAGCACAATCGTTTTGTTTACATCAGCATGGGTTTGATCATCACATCACTGGTTCAGGCTCATGCCATCAAGAATTCGCTATGAATATTCACAAAGCTGGAATGCTACGCTTTACAACCGACCCAGGTGGAGCCGATGGTCCGAGGGAGCCCGGCGAGGCCAAATGCCCGATGGTCCACTCTGGAGTCATGGGAGGAAAGAGCCCAGGCGTAGGAGTTAGGGCGACAGATAGAGGTGGAATAGAGCACACCAAGGCTGGAGGTGGAGCCACGGGCTCATCACGCCCAGGAAGAAGTGGCTCCCAGCAGGGCCGCGGTATAGCCACGCCACTGAGAGGAGGAACTGAGTGACTGATGGGGGACGGTGATGACTGGGCTGCAGGAGTGGCTGGGGACTGAGGAGGAGAATGGAGGGCAGCACAGAAACCAACAAAAAATTATCATTCATAGCATTCATAATGGCATTCATAATGGCAGTCTGGAGAGGCGGTGGGAGAGGGAGGCTGGGCGGGTTTAACAAGACTGAAGAAGACGAAATAGATTCTGGCAAGATCATGGGACACAGGGAATTTATCATAATGGCATTCATAATGGCAGTCTGGAGAGGCGGTGGGAGAGGGAGGCTGGGCGGGTTTAACAAGACTGAAGAAGACGAAATAGATTCTGGCAAGATCATGGGACACGGAATTTATCTCCGCACTCACCAAAACTGTCCAATAAGTCTAGCCGGTACTCTTTCAGTGGCGGGACGGTGGGCTGGGCTTGTATCCATACCCTTGTATTCCATGAGGACTCCCATGGCGATGGACTCCCTGGTTAGACTCATTAAGGTGCTTTGGCTCCGTGGCGATGGTGTGCGCTGTCCTCGGGGGGCTCTGGTTTGAAATCCGTCGATCAGAGTGGTGATGGGCTGGGCTCTAGGTCAGACTGCAAGACGTCTGCGAGGTGAGGCTGGACGTTGATGTTGCAGTCATCACTGAAATCCCTCCATCAGGCATGGTGGCAAGTGTTGATGAACTCCTCTACGTGGTCCTCCAGACTGTGGCCGTTTTGAAAAATGAACACTGCTGTTCCTCTCAACAAACTGTTGCCCCTCCATGAGGCAACATTAATGGATGCAATTTCCATTAATCTTTTCATTTTTGAAGGTCTGGTCTTCTGTCACAACCTGGTTGTTAAAAGCACACGAAGAAGAAGATGAAGAATCAATAGTCTTTAATAATCCACACTGAAGAGAATCCAAACAAGGCAGGCAAACTAAACACAACCAAAGCACTGACGAGACCGGACAAACTGAACTGAAATAAGAGGATCAAGAGGCACACCTGAACAGAATGACACCATCAACCCAGAAACCATCATCTAGACAATGAGTACGTTTACATGGACAACAATAATTCAATATTAACACGATTAAGACAATACTCTGATTAAGAATCTACTATGTAAACAGATTTTTGATTACCTTAATCCGGCTAAAGTCATACTCGAAGTAAACACAAATCGAATTAAAAATTAAAAATGAAACACCCAAAACTGTATAGTACCGAAGACGAACTGTATGTTGATACGGAGGGAACGTCGGATGGCATCTCGTGGGAACGTAATGACGTGTGCCATTAATCGATCTATGTATTAAAACATGTAAAACGGGAACATGAAAGGAATATTCTAAAAATAACTCGTGTAAACACCTTAATCATAATATTCTCTTATTCAGAATAAGGTAAATAATTAGATTACTGATGTCCATGTAAACATACTCAGTGACTGGTAACTAGGGATGTAACGATTCACTCAACTCACGATTCGATTCGATTCATGATTTTAATTTCACGATTCAATTTGATTCACAATTTTTTTTTTGGATTTTTTTTTGACAAAATTATATTTAAGACAAATTATAAATTAAATGTGTCCTTTTATTATTGCTTGGACAAAATACTGTACGTTTCTTTGTGAAACTGAAATATAACACTGTAATAATATACTAATATAGCACTTCTAAATCATTGCTCTTTTGTTGGTTTTGATTGCTTCTATTGTCCTCATTTGTTAGTCGCTTTGGATAAAAGTGTTTGCTAAATAACAAAATTTAAATATAATGTAAATGTAAATAACCAAACTAAATTGAAATTTTAAAACAAGCCCCAAATCAAATAAATAGTCTGAGAGCTGGACGTTATGAGAAATGAACTGCTGAGAATGTGAAACATGTTTATTTTCTAAAGGGTCAGAAGAGCCGGAGCTGATGAAACACCCAAAATCTCTCTCTCTCTCTCACACACACACACAGTCCTGCTGCTGCTGCGTGAGTGTGTGTGTGTGTGTGTGTGTGTGTGAGTGTGCGTGAGTGTGTGTGTGTGAGTGCGTATGCATTATACAGAGGCAAGATGAAAATAAAAAATACCATCGAAAGACAGTAAGTTCCCCTCAGACATACATTCATATAAACTCCTACCCCTAATTAAATAGCGATTTGTTGAGCATCTCAACCGATTTTAATCGTCACATATTTAAATCGATTTTCAACCGGCTCGCGGTTAATCATTACATCCCTACTGGTAACTAATCAGATGGATCTGTAGAATATATATTCCACATAATTAGTACAGTTTATTATCCAGTATTAGTGTTTGACGTGTCAGGGCTGAATTGAACGAACAGCGAGACATACCATCAAGTCAAGGTTTTCCTATTTAGGTTGTGCATAGTAATAGCAAGGTACAGTAGTTTGCTCCAAAGAAAATAAGGGTACACTTTTAGAAATAGGTTCCAAAAAGGGGGTTCTGCTGTGATGCCATAGAAGAACCATTTTCTTTTCAGTGAACAGTTCTTAAAAAAAAAACATTATTTTCTTAATGTGAAAAACATTTTAAAAATCTAAAGATCCTCCATTGATGTCAAAGGTTCTTCATGGAACCATTGATGCCAATAAAGAACCCTTATTTTTAAGAGTGTAGAAGAAAAGACTTCAGAAACAAAGGATCAGTAGAACCTCGAAGCGATAAAGGATTCGGGTCTGTGTGTGTTTGATTTCGACGGAAGCCAGTAGCTGGATTCTTTGACCTTTGAAACGTTGTTATGACAATGCTCAATATTTATCCTCCACGCATTTTACAGTTCCTGCACCAAGTGAGAATGGGTGGGGCGACTTCTTAGCGGACAGTTGTTATTGGCTCAAGTCTATGAGAAACAGTGGAATGTCAAAGGAATCAAATGTGAAAATATCACAATAACCCATGAAGGTGTTTTTTTTTTATTCTCACATACGCAAATGAAGATCATCTGCTCAAAAATGGAAAATGGTCTAAAGTTGCCTATACAGTGTGGCAGTGAGAAGTAGTGGAGTTTGGAGAAGAAAAGAGGGTAGTGTGAAGACTGAGACCTTGAGAATGACAATCTGAAGGGCAGAGAGCCTCCGTCAAAGTCAGCCATTGACATCTGGCTGGAGCTCTGTTTGCTTAATGACTTTACTGTTAGCACTCCATCGCCAGCTCTGTCACGTCTGAAGGTCAGTGTGTTCGATAAATGAAAACAGAAATCTCTTTTTTACAGGAAGCTTTCTGGAATAGGTGCTGCTGTATGTGATATTTGCCATCTCCTTTACAGTCCCAATTTCCTGACGAAAAACAGCTTTTTTGGCATTTTCTGTATAATGTTTAACTGTGCGCTGTACCTTCACACACATCTTTTATTTGCATTCATTTGTTGTTTATGTTCATTTGTGTTTGCAAAATCCAAAGTTACTGGATAGTATACATTCAGTTGTATTGTAAATTCAGTAGTTGGGCTGCCGAAGTTAACATGTTTGTTTTTGCTTGATGGCAAGATGGTCTTTTTTTCTGGATTTATTCATTTATTCAAATAAATAAATTAATACATGTAAAAAAAAAAGTTAAATAAATAAATAAAATAACTAAATAAAAATGTAATAAATACAGAAAATTATGTACACCTCTTGAATGATGAGCACGTTTTAATTTCTAAATTAAAATTATAATTTTTTTTATTTTTATTTATTTATTTTTTTGATGGCATAAAAAATGTCATGATGACTCTCCTGATTATAATGAGGGGGAAAAACTCATTCAAAGATTTTTTTAAAAAGTTATAGATTTTTTTTTTTTTTTTTACAATATCTATAAAAATTATAGATTTTTTTTTAAAAAGTTCAAGATATTTTAAAACACCTTACATTTTAAATCTTTTTTTAAATAAATAAAAATTAAGATGTATAAGGAAAACGTCATTATTTTTAACATGATGGTTATACCACTTGACATTTCATGGCAAGTCTTGTCAAGTCAAAAATATTTTTACTTTATCTTGCAAATTTGTCTTTGACCCATCGATAGAATGGTAATGACCATCATGTACAAAGCTTTCCCTCAAAATCTACGCAATAACAGCAAAAAGTCAACCGATTCCATGTGGGCCTGCATATCTGTTAGTAACATATCAGTGATTCTTACTGATATCTATAAGATATATTATAAATCTATAAGAAATCTATAAGATATATTATAAATACCTCTATTTTTTTATATGTGGTGGGATTTGCTGCATTCTCATGGGTCTTTTTACAGTTCTTGAAATGTTTGTTTGAGCAGCGCTGCTGAGGCATTGTTAGATGTCTACTAGTACTCACCCATGACCCCATATAAACCCATGGGAATTCAGATGTTTACTCCCAAGAGATGAAGCCACAGCTGGAGCCCCAAACCACCACTGCACCCTGCAGACATGGGACTGAGTTCAGAATAGACACAATTGAGATGCTCAGCTCTGGTACCCTGTTTGGGAAAACAAGACAGTGTGAACCTAGAGCAGTGGTTTGCACAGACCAGAAGTTCAGTTTCTGTTCAAGCTCAGAAGTTTATAAAAGTATCGCAGTGCATTTGTGTTTTATTTGACCAACCTTGATCTGAATGATAACAATTGGCCTCATTCACTAGGTGTAAAGTTCTTCTGTGTGTGCAAATATGAGATAATCCACATAATTATCAGTGAATGAGACCCACAGTTTTACTTATTTAAACATACTTTTTTGTAGTCAAAGCTGCTGATTTTCTATTGACTGCAGGTTTCAGTGAGATTTGATTATAAAGAAGAGTCAAATAGACACATCCTTTGAAACTGCACCATTGAATCCTGTGATCCTTTCTCTGGCAAATGATAAAAGCTTGGCCTCGGATAAGGAGCCACGTTTACACTTTTCTTCTGTCTCTGGCCCTGCGGAAACCCTCCACGATTTCCGCCGACTTGCTTTACTGATAGCCGATTAACTTGCTGCATTAGCATAACATTATCTGATTAGTTTGCTAGCTTAGCAAAAGCGCTAACAGATAAGGACTGAAAACAATTTTTAAACTAGTAGTGAAAACAGTACCCGTGTGTTTCCGAAGCATCATGCAGGTCTTTATGTGGTTCCCTACAGAGATCTTTTCAAAGGTCCATTCAGCTCTATCACAACAGCTGGCCTGTGTAATGGTCACCAAAGAGAGATTGTATTTACATATTATGACAGACTAGTAATGTCTGACATTATGATTTAACAATCTTTTTCCAAAAAAAATAAAAATAAAATTGCATTAATCTGAAGAATGTTAAAAAGAAGTTTACTTTACTAGAGTACTTATAATAGGAAGAATAAACTTAAGTATGAAATGAATGTAATGTTTTCAGGCACTTACAGTAATTGCATGTTAACTGCAATTAAATAAAAAATGTATTATAGTTTTAATTTATAGTAAATGCAGTTAGTTGAACATGCTTTTTGGACCAACTTAGTTAAGACTTAAGTACATCTTTATATGTAATTTCAAAATTACTTCTACTGTCTTTGAAATATGGTTAAAGTGTACTGCTGAATGTACTGACACGCATTTATGGTAAACTAAAATATACTTTAGTGTCATTTATATTGAAACTTTTATGTCGTATTTAAATATTTTGTTTTTAGAATTACACATTTTTAATGAGGAAGTTGCAATTTGAAATGTATTATTTTTAAATGTAATATTGAAATACACTGTACAGTTATAATTAAGTACTTAACATGTGCTTTAGTATGTTAGTCAACACATCAAAATAAGTGTACTTCATTAAAGCACGACAAAAGATAATTAAAACATAATGATGTAACCTACTTTAAAGTAAAACTTTTAATTTGACACTATAAGTGTACTTTTTAAAAGTATTATAACATAGTCATGAAAGTGTCTCTCTTTAAGTGACCTGTTATTTCATTAGTATTATATTATCTGCAAGTACATTTCTTTAAAATATATTTTTATATAAAAGTGTGGGGTACACAAGATACAAACACTAGGTATTTACATTTTCTGAAGCAAATATGAGTGACACTTAACTGTGCAAAAGGTTTGAAAAGCCCACCCTCTATTTGCTGATAGTCTGGTCTCTTGATACGTTATGTGCTGACCTTTAATGCCTAGACTTGGGAGTTTGTTCATATCATTAAACTTAAGTATGAGCAGAGATGGGCATGAATACATCAAAAAGTATTTTGTTACAAATTACAAATATTTTCTCATCAAATGTATTTATTTAAAATACAAAATACTGGTTTGAGAAATGTATTTAATTCAAATTCAAGTAATTTTAATTTGAACATACAAAAATACATACAATATTTACAAGCAATCATTTGAAGTGCAAGAGACAGTGCCATTACAGTAGAGTAAGATACAATACATTTAGTAATAGTGGAGTTAGAAACACACATAGTAGAGAAAGAGAAGCGCTTTCCCCTCCTTGAACAACTTATAAACAACATATTCTTTAACTCTAACACTAGACACTAAAATATTATTGAGCATTAGCCAGGATGGAGTCTATTTACTTCAGCTTAATAATTTATTCTTCATATTGTAAAACTTTTAATTTAAGAATACACACAAAACTGACCTTCAACAGACAGAAAACTTAGTAATGAAAAACGCTATCTTTATCCTCAAGAGGATACGATCTTTATTAGTAAAATAAGCACAAAGATGCAAATAACAAACAATAGGACTAATACAATTTAGGAAAGATATAAATTAAATAAAGATTATTATAAAGATCCTTTATGTTATTCATGTACAGTAGTCTAACAGCATTTTAGTAAGAAATAACAGAAATGTAATCATCAAATGCTAAATAAAACTGTCTTTACTCTATGAATGAAATGTAGATTGATCATTGTCAAAGTTTCAGTAAATTCAGTAAAGAGCAGTAAGTTATTTGCTCTTTGTCTTATTGTCTGATTACGATTAAGGATATAGACAGCAGCAGGTATGTTAGGCTGCTGACACCTTAAGACGCATACATGGATCCAATATATTGATCCATATTTCTTCTAATTTCTTATATTCACTTAAGACACAACCGACTGTGTTTACGTGAATACCATCAAGCATGTCTATTTTTCATTCATGTTTCTTAATCGCTCTAACGTGTCAAAAATTAAGCATTCCTGTGGAAAAGTATATACTGTCACATTGCCTAGTCCTAATCAAGAAGATGGCTCAAGCGATTTCACTGTCAACAATGAAGATTAACTCCTAAAAATGCTGATATTTAGCTGTTAAAGGGGCTCTATGTAGAATTCAGAACCACGTTATTAGCGACACCGGTGGCTGTTAAGTGAACTGCAGCCAGCAACTTACTGCTCGTGCACACACTCCATAGTTATGCGAGCGAGCAACGGCCAAAACAGTGAGTGAACGTGATTCACTGACATCATGTCGACAGATGAGGTTCATTCAATTTACCCGTTATGATCGTTTCCTTTTGATTTTCCCGGCAAAACCACCCTGAATCCTTCGCATAAAAATCAGTCATCAGGTTTCATCTCGTTTTTTAAGTTTTCGTTACATGCTGTTCACACATTGGCAATAAAAAAGATTAATACTTGAAAATGCTTTTATATAGAGCCCCTTTAAAAATGTAATTTTGCCCATAGAAACAAGTAGCTAACTCTAGCTAGCAGGCAAATTTACAAGTTCTAGAGCAGCACAGCTGTTTACAAATTGCTCTTTTCTTCTTTCCTGTAATGACATTCAGTGAGCAATATCTGATAGTATATATTTCAGTACATACTTAACCAGTTTGCACTGAGCACCAAAACAGCTTCTTTCATTGTTTTTTTCCCGGTTGGATCCAACTATGGGCAAATTAAGATTCCATCTATGGATCCAACAGGATATCATATGATTCACTTGCATCTAGCCAAAAACTGTAATAGGCTATAGTTGATAGTACTATCAACACAGGTGAAGAAACTTATTGTATTATCTGAGAATAAGATGAGCCGTAGTTCACTGACAAGCTAGGCAATATCGCGTTCATAATTGAATGCGATTCATCTGAGATTTTGCCTAATTGTCAGTGAACTACGGCTCTGTGTAGTAAATGCCGCTCCATCTGAAAGCAGGTGATGGAGATTTACTACTAATCACAGAACCGGCTTTACTGACGAGATGCGCATGACAATCGCATGCGATTAATTGCACAGCCCTAACAAATTACAATCTGATTTTTTTTGTCCAGCGAAATACAAATTACAAAATACTCACAAGTACTTACATACATATTGTAAATACATTTAATTAAAATCCTGCCCGTCTCTGAGTATGAGCAATAATAATAGTGCTGCTCGTCTGAGCAAACAGCATGGACTTCGAGAAGCAGGCTGGGAGAGAGTGTCAGATGATGTGTGAGAAATTGTGAGAGAGGATTGACTGCAGCACAAAGGTCCACTCTTGTGTGTCTGTGTAATATACACAGTGTGTGGAGTCTCTGTATGTTTACTGTGGTAAGGGCTCAAACAGTGGCCTGATTGTCTGTAGCCAACATAATAAAGGCAAGACAGAGAGCAGGCCTCACTTTAAACCATTATAAAACAGGTAGAGGCCTCTTTTCCTCCTCAAGTCACCAAATATCACAGCAGGATCGAAAATCTGTAGGCGTTGGTTACAATTCCAGCCATTCTGGATGGTAGAAATGCATTTGATTCAATATTAAAATGACTCTTGAAGCGCGCAGTAAAGGTACAGCCTCAGCGTGTGTGTTAGAGGTGCATGTGTTGATGTTTGTGTGGATACGAGTCTAATGTGATGAATGGCTTCGGCTGCAGGAATGCACTCTAACCTTGTTATAAAGTCACTTTAGTATAAATAATGCAAAGCAGCATGGAGCAGCACACTTATATAGCTGAGAGAGTAAATAAATCAGCAGTTTAGGAGTCCTCCGCTTCGGTCATAATATCAGCATCTTGAAGGAATGATTGAAAATCTCACCTAATTCAATCAGCACGGCTGTTTACTTTTGTGGTTTAATAAATTGAACACAGATCGCTCCTGTAAACAGAGCTGTAGCTATTACAGGTAAGTCAGGCTGCATAGTTTTTGACTGCATTCATGTTCGTTCATTCTGGATTTAGATATATTCATAACTTCATAACAGCTATTTCCCCTTCATGTGCATTTGGACATATTTGGATGTTTCTTCAACTACAGAACTTTTAGGGCAGATTTCAACTTTCTGCTTTCTGTTAAATAAATTGAAATCGGTTTTGGAAACTTTTCATCATGCCTTCGTCTAACTGAATTTCAAAAGGATGTGAAAATGATTCGTGTGTATTGATACATAATGATTTTTTTTTTCTGTGATTTTGCAGTGCTGGCTCGGCTGGTTTCAGACCTGCAGGCGTTCTTGCTGGTTCTGGACAGTGAGAATCTCAGTTATATCGCTCAGGCCCAGAAAAAATCAATCTCAGAGCTGCTAAATAAACTGCAGGACAATAAGGATGCACCAGGTAACCACTTGACTATATGAAGTAAATTTGTAAATTGTATATGCAAATATGCACTACTGTTGAAAAGGTAGGGTTGGTGAGATTTTTTAATGTTTTTGAAGTTTGCTCACCATTTATTAGATCAAAAATCCAGTAAAAAACCCTGTAATATTATGAAATATTATTACAATTTAAAATAACTGTTTTCTATTTTCATAAATATTGAAATATAATTTATTCCTGTGATGTAATGCTGAATTTTCAGCATCATTACTCCAGTCTTCAGTGTCACATGATCCTTCAGAAATCATTCTAATATGCTGATTTTTTTTGTTTATTATCAATGCTGAAAACAATGGCTCTGCTTAATATTTTTGTGGAAACTGAATAATTTTTTCAGGATTCTTTGATGAATAAAAAGTTCAAAAGAACAGCGTTTGTTTGAAACAGGAATCTTCTACCACATAAATGTCTTTACTGTCACTTCAATTTAATCTATCAGTTTAAATCAATTTAGTCGCTGAATAAAAGTGTTTAAAAAGTATTCAATGTAATAAATACAAAATATATACGTATATATTAAAATTACACCTAACATCTGAAAGGTAGTGGATATATGTAATGTTGTAATGTTTGTTGATTAAAATGATTCATTGCTACTGCACTTGTTTTTTAGTTAATGCATATTTAGTTCCTTTTAACAGTAGAGTTTTTAGGCGACTTGTTTCATTTCTAGGTGGTATTTAACAGTGATCTTTAATGGTAATTAAATTCCACCATACAAAGAGTGCACTTTTGTCAAACATCCCATCTGTGAACTACCGCTGCAGCACAGCCCCGACACAGCCATCATGTTTTATATGCTTTTTCATAACTGTCTGAGATCCACCTGCAGCTGTAGACACTGAGCTGAACTGAGAGCATTTACAGGATAAAGAGAGTCAGTGCAGGGTCACAGAGAGGTTGAGAGGGACAGATGTTCATTTCAAAGACCACTGCTCTCATATAACCCTTACATATGAAAAAGATCATCTTTACCATCTTTACTGCTACATCTTTAAGACTTTTATATGTAAATCTCTGTTATGAATGGCTAAACTCTTCATTCTGCAGTTTGTAGCTTTCCTTTGGGTTTTGAGTTCTTTTTTGTGTAAATAAATGATGATTGTATGTGTTTTATGTTTAGTAGAGGATGCGGAGTACATGATTATGAACTGTCCCTCTGGAGGCCCCAGTGATCTCAGGGAAAGCACCACTGCTGAGGCTCATTCGACAGAGGAAACTCTTTCAGTCAGCTCTACTGACCTCCTGCAGCCCGGGGTGAGTCCAGCCCTCCTGCAATAACCACTACATGATATAATAACACTTAATGAAAGATTTATTGACATGGTATGAGCTCTAAATATATAATCTTACAGCTTTCTTTGGCTCGTCAAAGAAGAGAGATTTTTTATTTTGTATGAAAGCCCATTTTACATGCAAAGCATATATTGAGTTGGTGTGGACCCTGTATACATAATACATGTTCCTAGTCTTATCTTGCAGCATTCCTCTGTTCATAGTCAGTTTTCCAAAGAAAAAAATGTTTGTCTTTCTAATCTTCCATCAGAATGTATTAACTGCTGCAGTCACATCACGTCACATAGCCCTACCTATTTTACTCATTGAATATTTAGTTTTACTCAAAAATACATCATGTTACATTCATTTAGTGGGCTTGGAATGCTGATTTATATTAACATTTTGAATTTCAGTGTTATTTTAATGTTATATATTATGACATTTCCTGTTACGTTTGTGTAATGGGCTTGGAATGTTATTTTTTGTTTCATTTTTTACTTTCAGTGTTATTTTAATATTATTTATATACTATTATGGTATTTAATAATATTTGAATTAGCTTTTATTTTTGACTTTAGTTAATAACGACCAGTATCTTCTAACAATTTGTACTTTAATGGAAAATCTTTCCACCAGAGGTTTCACTCTGTATGGTGAACTGTGTGATTTTTTTTGTTTGTTGCTTTAGCCAATATGACAGCCGCCTTGGATTTTGGCTGGCCATATGATCTGAACGTATATATATATATATATATATAGCCTAATAATCAAATTGTCAAAAAATCTAAATAACAGTAACAGGAAATATACACTACTGTTGAAATATTTGTGGTCTGCAAGATTTTTTTTATGTTATTGGAAATTTTGAATTTATTTGGTCAAAAAAAAAAAAACAGTAAAAACAATAACATTTTGCATTTTGTTTTACAATTTAAAATAATGTTTTCTATTTTAATATATTTAAAAATGTAATTTATTCCTTTGATGCAAAGCTGAATTTTCAGCATTATTACTCACATGATCCTTCAGAAATCATTCTAATATGCTGATTTGCTGCTCAAAAAACATTTTTTATTATTAATGTTGAAAACAGTTGTGCTGCTTCTTTTGTTTTCAGTTTACAATTTCATGCATCCTTGGTGAATAAAGTATTCATTTCTTTTACAAATTAAAACTAGTTGTGTAGTTTCATGGCTGATTTCGATTTTCGATTCACCCACCATGTAGTAAAACTGTTTTTACCCTGGCTCATATATACTCTAATGAGTCTGCTATGAAGTATTTTTAGGGAATGGTAAAAGAAATGGGACTAAATTGTAATGCTTTCCCCGGGCCCAATAAGTACCCTGTAGTTTTGAGGACCTTAGTGGGCCCCTCCAGTGAAAGGGCCCGGGACAGTCCCATCTATCAACTGTGGTGTGCCTCTATGTGTTTGACAGTTGTTAGGGATATAGATGTATAATGTAATGAATACCCTAAAAGCATCATGTGCCGTGATGTGTATTTTAAGAGACACTAGCTCTATGGCCATAATAACAGGGCAGATGGGCAGGCTGCACACTAGCGGTTATGAGGCCCAGAGCACCGGGTTGGAGCAGGGCTTGTGTTGTGGCCACCTGATGAGCATCTCCCAGCTTCAGCGCAGCCTCACTGTGGTCTTGCACCCTCATCTCACCCAAGGGTTGAGCAGGGCACGGGGTCAGAGGTCAAAGCCTGCCTCGTAACCAAGGTTTTTCAAGTGGGCAACCACATATGAACAACAGGGACGGGAAGAACTGAAAGGGAAGAGCAGCGCTGGAGGAAGAAACGCTATGAAAACACACTCGTAAGAAGAAGACACAGAGCAGTTGTATGGCCACATTAGTGAAATCCGTGAAATTTTGTGCTCAAAAAAAGTATTTTGTCAATAGTGTAGTGATGTATAAAGCACCACTCGAACAAAGTCACTTTCAAAGTAAGCAGGTCTCTGTTGGTCAACAGCAAAATTGCATGACCAACTTGAACCTGTTGCAATGTCTGTGTGGGGGAAATCTTTCGCTTTCACGCAAAATCCCCAATCGAGTAGATTCCTATGGAAATGACTGGATTTTCGCCTGTGATGTGCCAAACAATGGTAAATGTGACTTTAGAGTTATCTTTGTTAAATTGTGGTTAGTTGAGTTGTGCTGAACTAGTTTCTGTGAAGAACAGCGAGAATATTTGGGAGTGTGTTGACATTGGCTTTTGTTTGTTTGTGTAATGTACTCTGTAATCTGTATAAGATAATGTCCGTCCACTAAATCTTCAAAATAAAAAAACATTGTTTCCTATTTCTAGGTTAAATAAACAAATTAAATCACATTTGCTGACTCATAATAAACAGATAAAGGAGGCAAATGTTTAATCCTGTTTTCAAGGGGAAATTCCAAGGATTTCTTAAAGGAATAGTTCACCCCAAAAAATAAAAATAAAAAATCTGAAGGCAGTTGCTATTAGATGCTATTTACATGTGTACATAGCTAAATAGATAAAGAATGAATAAAATACAATTCTTTGCACTGTGTAAATAGTGTTATATGCTATTTATACCAGTGCTATTTTAGTTTAGTTATTTTGTAGTTTTTGTTTATATTTTAAATGAGATTTTATTTTTATATTTTCTGTTTTCACTTTAATTTTAGTTAAAGTTGTAGTGATTTTGTTGTGTTTTTGTCATTTTGTGAAGTTTTCTGTTTTTATTCATTTTAGTTTTAGTTATTTTAGTACTTCAAGTTAAACTAAATGAAAATGAGCTGAAAAAAGTTTACTTTTTATATTTTTTACTTTTTATATATTTATATTTAATTTTATTTCCATTTATTTTATAAAACATTTCATAGGGCACTATTATTATTTTTTACAATTTTAATAAATTATTCAACTTAAAGTTCTGTTGAATTCATTTGATTAGTAAAATGTAATTAGACCATTAAAATATAATCCAGAAAAATTAAAATGGAAAATGTAGAATTTGGGGTACAAAATAAAACTGAAAATTTTGGGAAGAAATAAAACAAATTTTATAGGGACCTACAGGAAGCCATTGTATGATTTCAGAAGACTTGAAATATAAAGTTACGTAGACTATTGTTATGTTTTTTTTTCTTCATTTCTTGACAACCATGATGACTATGACAATATGTCTTCAGAATTTTTTATTTTTATTTCACTGAGTAAATAATGACAGAATTGTAATTTTTAGGTGAAATCTTCCTCTAATGACGTCACTGTATTTCCTCTGCTCTGTTTTCTTCTAACAACCCAGCATGGACATTTCTAGATCACGGCAATTAAGTGCAATAGGAAGTTCACCTAATTCCAGAACCCTGAGCAAAATCAAAAGCCTGTTTGAAAAAGATTTTGGGGGAGGAAGTGAGGGGGCGGGCCCTATCTTTAACAGGAAATGCCATGTTTAAGTGAGAGGCCCGGTTCGGCGACCCAACGCTGCCTTGTGATTGGCTGGAAGGGAAGCAGAGGGGAGGAAGAGGACTTTGGGAGGATAATTATTGCTGTCTACGTGAGAGAGGACAGTGATGGAGTGATAGAGAGATGGACTGATAGAACAACCGCACAAAGGGAAGGAAGTCGGATGGTGCGAGGAGGATCTCCTGGGAGGTGTGGGAGGGATGAGGTCAAAATCCTGGGGTTTCCATGCCAACCAGACGATTGCAGTCCCATGAGCATGTGCACTCTGAGCCCGTAGATTGGGCACGTATGCATGTTTTGAATGTTACGGCCGTTTGGGGTGCGTGGGAGTTTAGAGTATATATTGCACTGATAATGAGCGGAAAAAGAACCCCATCAAAGACGTGATTTACTCCTATTTGTGTGTTATTTACATAGTAGCTCTTGAAGTTAGCATAAAATCTGCTGTCGACCCCATATATTTATTTATTTTACCTTTTTTTCTTAATACATGTTCCTGGTTTTCTTATATATATATATATACATACACTATATATATATAATATAAGTAATATCTATAAGTAATATACACTACCGTTCAAAAATTTGGGGTCAAAGAAATTTAAAGTGGTATAAAGAAATTAGTACTTTTATTCAGCAAGGACACATTGATCAAAAGTGACAGTAGAGACATTTATAAAGTTACAAATACTTCTAAATAGTCTATTTCAGATAAATTCTGTTCTTTTGAACTTTCTATTTATCAAAGAATCCTGATGGAAATGTATCCTAGTTTCCACAAATATATAAAAAAGCACAAAAATATTTCTGAAGGATCATGTGACACTGAAGACTGGAGTAATGATGCAGAAAATTCAACTTTGATCACAGGATCACAATAAATTACATTTTAAAATATATTCAAATAGAAAATTATTCATTTTAGTTTTAGTTATTTTAGTACTTCAAGTTAAACTAAATGAAAATGAGCTGAAAAAAGTTTACTTTTTATATTTTTTACTTTTTATATATTTATATTTAATTTTATTTCCATTTATTTTATAAAACATTTCATAGGGCACTATTATTATTTTTTACAATTTTAATAAATTATTCAACTTAAAGTTCTGTTGAATTCATTTGATTAGTAAAATGTAATTAGACCATTAAAATATAATCCAGAAAAATTAAAATGGAAAATGTAGAATTTGGGGTACAAAATAAAACTGAAAATTTTGGGAAGAAATAAAACAAATTTTATAGGGACCTACAGGAAGCCATTGTATGATTTCAGAAGACTTGAAATATAAAGTTACGTAGACTATTGTTATGTTTTTTTTTCTTCATTTCTTGACAACCATGATGACTATGACAATATGTCTTCAGAATTTGTTATTTTTATTTCACTGAGTAAATAATGACAGAATTGTAATTTTTAGGTGAAATCTTCCTCTAATGACGTCACTGTATTTCCTCTGCTCTGTTTTCTTCTAACAACCCAGCATGGACATTTCTAGATCACGGCAATTAAGTGCAATAGGAAGTTCACCTAATTCCAGAACCCTGAGCAAAATCAAAAGCCTGTTTGAAAAAGATTTTGGGGGAGGAAGTGAGGGGGCGGGCCCTATCTTTAACAGGAAATGCCATGTTTAAGTGAGAGGCCCGGTTCGGCGACCCAACGCTGCCTTGTGATTGGCTGGAAGGGAAGCAGAGGGGAGGAAGAGGACTTTGGGAGGATAATTATTGCTGTCTACGTGAGAGAGGACAGTGATGGAGTGATAGAGAGATGGACTGATAGAACAACCGCACAAAGG
This sequence comes from Sinocyclocheilus rhinocerous, assembly GCF_001515625.1. Lineage (NCBI taxonomy): Eukaryota > Metazoa > Chordata > Actinopteri > Cypriniformes > Cyprinidae > Sinocyclocheilus > Sinocyclocheilus rhinocerous. Next base: position 20,790 of record NW_015658768.1, on the reverse strand, counting down.
GAAGGAAGTCGGATGGTGCGAGGAGGATCTCCTGGGAGGTGTGGGAGGGATGAGGTCAAAATCCTGGGGTTTCCATGCCAACCAGACGATTGCAGTCCCATGAGCATGTGCACTCTGAGCCCGTAGATTGGGCACGTATGCATGTTTTGAATGTTACGGCCGTTTGGGGTGCGTGGGAGTTTAGAGTATATATTGCACTGATAATGAGCGGAAAAAGAACCCCATCAAAGACGTGATTTACTCCTATTTGTGTGTTATTTACATAGTAGCTCTTGAAGTTAGCATAAAATCTGCTGTCGACCCCATATATTTATTTATTTTACCTTTTTTTCTTAATACATGTTCCTGGTTTTCTTATATATATATATATACATACACTATATATATATAATATAAGTAATATCTATAAGTAATATACACTACCGTTCAAAAATTTGGGGTCAAAGAAATTTAAAGTGGTATAAAGAAATTAGTACTTTTATTCAGCAAGGACACATTGATCAAAAGTGACAGTAGAGACATTTATAAAGTTACAAATACTTCTAAATAGTCTATTTCAGATAAATTCTGTTCTTTTGAACTTTCTATTTATCAAAGAATCCTGATGGAAATGTATCCTAGTTTCCACAAATATATAAAAAAGCACAAAAATATTTCTGAAGGATCATGTGACACTGAAGACTGGAGTAATGATGCAGAAAATTCAACTTTGATCACAGGATCACAATAAATTACATTTTAAAATATATTCAAATAGAAAACAGTTATTTTAAATTATAATAATATTTCACAATATTACTGTCATGGTACGGGTGTTCTAAAGAACAGGCAGGATGACGAATCAAAGGATATTTAATAAAGCAACAGGAAATCCAGACAGGGTAGACATCAACATAGACAGGAACATTGGCATTTACAATAACCGACAAACTAGACTATAAGAGACAGGAACTGATATAGGGCAGATAACGAGGGGCAGACAGGTGAGCACAATGAGGTGATTAACTACAAACGAGAACAGGAACAACCAATTAAGGACACAGAGGGAGCAACCACAATCCACAGTCCACAGGGGTGTGACAATTACCGTATTTACTGTATTATTTGATCAAATAAATTCAGCCTTGGTGAGCAAAAGAGACTCCCAAAAACATTGAAAAATATTACCCACCCTAAACTTGTGGATGGTAGTGTATATTATATAAATAATAAATATATATATGAAATATCAAATTATTTTCATGTTATGACTGATATTAAAATTCTGTACTTTTTTTCTGAATAAAAAATTAAAACTTTAATAACTGAAATCAATAATTTTAAAGGCATCACAACATTATAATGTACAGTATAAAAAAAATGTATATGCAAAAAAAAAGGAAAAAAAAGGGGTGCCAGTATGGTATATGATCCAGGCAATTTTCAATAATTTATAAATTAAACTGTTCCAAAGGAATCTAATAAATCAGTGGTTCTCAACTAGTTTGGCCATTGGACCCACATTTCCCATGGTCATCATGCCGCGAGCCCCTTTTTTAGGATATATATATATACATACATAACATACACATAAATTGTAAGAATATGACTAATACTGGTAATTAAACAGCTTATAAGGTAAGGCTATTAAAAAGCAGTCTCAAACTAGTTTTCGTTAATACAATTAAGTTGGTATGAGCCACCACAGTCACTTAAACTAAAATAACACAAAGTGAAAATAACATGGCATTTTTGGGTTATGGAAACAACAGTTAAAATGGTGAGTACACAATACTAAAATAAACTGTTAATGAAACATGGAAACTGCTCCCGAATAGAATGATTATCATACCTTCATGCAAATCCTTCCCAGCTAACACACAAAGTTTCTTTTGCACTTTAGTGAAGTGATACAGCGCGCCGCCACATTTGCGACCCACCAGTTGAGAAACACTTTAATAAATATCTTTATCAATTTATATGATCCCTATCATATCCTATTTATCTTGCTTTGTTATTTTATCAATTCAGATGACCCTTCATCAACCACCTAAGCAGATGAAACAACATATATTGTCAGATTCATGAATGCATCACAGATTGATGGACTGATAGAACAACCGCACAAAGGGAAGGAAGTCGGATGGTGCGAGGAGGATCTCCTGGGAGGTGTGGGAGGGATGAGGTCAAAATCCTGGGGTTTCCATGCCAACCAGACGATTGCAGTCCCATGAGCATGTGCACTCTGAGCCCGTAGATTGGGCACGTATGCATGTTTTGAATGTTACGGCCGTTTGGGGTGCGTGGGAGTTTAGAGTATATATTGCACTGATAATGAGCGGAAAAAGAACCCCATCAAAGACGTGATTTACTCCTATTTGTGTGTTATTTACATAGTAGCTCTTGAAGTTAGCATAAAATCTGCTGTCGACCCCATATATTTATTTATTTTACCTTTTTTTCTTAATACATGTTCCTGGTTTTCTTATATATATATATATACATACACTATATATATATAATATAAGTAATATCTATAAGTAATATACACTACCGTTCAAAAATTTGGGGTCAAAGAAATTTAAAGTGGTATAAAGAAATTAGTACTTTTATTCAGCAAGGACACATTGATCAAAAGTGACAGTAGAGACATTTATAAAGTTACAAATACTTCTAAATAGTCTATTTCAGATAAATTCTGTTCTTTTGAACTTTCTATTTATCAAAGAATCCTGATGGAAATGTATCCTAGTTTCCACAAATATATAAAAAAGCACAAAAATATTTCTGAAGGATCATGTGACACTGAAGACTGGAGTAATGATGCAGAAAATTCAACTTTGATCACAGGATCACAATAAATTACATTTTAAAATATATTCAAATAGAAAACAGTTATTTTAAATTATAATAATATTTCACAATATTACTGTCATGGTACGGGTGTTCTAAAGAACAGGCAGGATGACGAATCAAAGGATATTTAATAAAGCAACAGGAAATCCAGACAGGGTAGACATCAACATAGACAGGAACATTGGCATTTACAATAACCGACAAACTAGACTATAAGAGACAGGAACTGATATAGGGCAGATAACGAGGGGCAGACAGGTGAGCACAATGAGGTGATTAACTACAAACGAGAACAGGAACAACCAATTAAGGACACAGAGGGAGCAACCACAATCCACAGTCCACAGGGGTGTGACAATTACCGTATTTACTGTATTATTTGATCAAATAAATTCAGCCTTGGTGAGCAAAAGAGACTCCCAAAAACATTGAAAAATATTACCCACCCTAAACTTGTGGATGGTAGTGTATATTATATAAATAATAAATATATATATGAAATATCAAATTATTTTCATGTTATGACTGATATTAAAATTCTGTACTTTTTTTCTGAATAAAAAATTAAAACTTTAATAACTGAAATCAATAATTTTAAAGGCATCACAACATTATAATGTACAGTATAAAAAAAATGTATATGCGAAAAAAAAGGAAAAAAAAGGGGTGCCAGTATGGTATATGATCCAGGCAATTTTCAATAATTTATAAATTAAACTGTTCCAAAGGAATCTAATAAATCAGTGGTTCTCAACTAGTTTGGCCATTGGACCCACATTTCCCATGGTCATCATGCCGCGAGCCCCTTTTTTAGGATATATATATATACATACATAACATACACATAAATTGTAAGAATATGACTAATACTGGTAATTAAACAGCTTATAAGGTAAGGCTATTAAAAAGCAGTCTCAAACTAGTTTTCGTTAATACAATTAAGTTGGTATGAGCCACCACAGTCACTTAAACTAAAATAACACAAAGTGAAAATAACATGGCATTTTTGGGTTATGGAAACAACAGTTAAAATGGTGAGTACACAATACTAAAATAAACTGTTAATGAAACATGGAAACTGCTCCCGAATAGAATGATTATCATACCTTCATGCAAATCCTTCCCAGCTAACACACAAAGTTTCTTTTGCACTTTAGTGAAGTGATACAGCGCGCCGCCACATTTGCGACCCACCAGTTGAGAAACACTTTAATAAATATCTTTATCAATTTATATGATCCCTATCATATCCTATTTATCTTGCTTTGTTATTTTATCAATTCAGATGACCCTTCATCAACCACCTAAGCAGATGAAACAACATATATTGTCAGATTCATGAATGCATCACAGATTCATAATACCTGTACTCAGGGTGTTTTCACAAGCCACCGACATGCACCTGTTCACAGACGCAGCCCCCTCAGTTGGATTCGGGGGGTATTTCCAAGGGCGCTGGTTCGCTTCAACATGGCCTCCCGAACTCCTAAATTTGAAACCATACTTCTCCTCCGCTCTATTCGAGCTCTACCCAATCATCGTCGCCGCGACTTTATGGGGGAAAGAATGGGCCTCTAAAAGCATCCTCTTCTATTGTGACAACTCAGCAGCAGTCCACTGCATAAATAAAGGCAGATCCAGTTCCACGGAAATCATGCCTTTCCTAAGACGTTTGATCCAGGAGCGTTTTTTCTCCTCAAAGCGTTAAATAAGTATTTTTGGGGGGTAAAACCAACATTTTTTTTATTTTTTATTTATTTTATTTTATTTTTTTTTCTTCCTTCTCCAGTCGGCAACGAGCTTGCTGTCCTTCATAAGCTTTTTTGGGGGGTTCCTCACTCGGAGCTCAAGCCGAGCCTCGGGTTTCGAGCCTCCTTCACGGACAGCAAGCCAAGTTCGTTTTACCATTACCTGGCAGGGCTGAATGGGCAGGCGAATTCGTGAAAGTTCATTTTAAAATAACCAAACCCACTTCACTTAAAGTGAACCAGAAAGGGAACCAGCTGAAAGTGACCTCAGTCCTTATGGTGTTCACAGTGTAGTGGACTCAAAAGAGAACACGGTTGTTTTTTTGGTCCTCTTCAGCACTGCAGTGATCTCAGACCCCTTCTTGTTCGCACCACAACTTCATAAAAACTCAGACCCCAGCTCTCTGTGCAGCAGTGGAAAATTTGGAAGATGAAGTGGACCGGGAAGCGGGTGAGGATCTGGCAATCCCTGATCATGACGCAAAGACATTTGCAGAGCTTTAACAATGCATTTCAGTCAAATGTAAAATTAAAAGGAACATTATGTATAAAGTTAAATCAACTTCCTTTTTTCTCAGATAGTATTAAAATGTTTCTTTGCTCCTAACTAATTGCTGTTTTTGAAGTAACTAAACTCACAGCTTCACTGTTTGCAGAGTGAGATGCATAGACGCAATTCACTTATGCAACTTTCATCTCTCTCTCTCTCTCTCTCTCTCTGTCTCTCGATAGTTAATTCAAATCAATGCTATAATTCATGCATTCAAAAAAATGTGATCTTACCGCACTACTTCATCTCTGTGTCTGATTTTAAAGTGGGCAGAATGCTAGACCTCAGCTGCACATTGGGTGGTTCTTTGCCTCCACGTCATGCATTAAAATCATTTAATGCACAGCTAACCGTAGATTACATAAATGACAACAGAATTGTTTTGTATTGTTAGAGTTAACAGTTGGTTTATCTATTTATTTATTAATGAAAAATGTAACAAGAGACTCAAGCATTCCTCAAGCATTACTGTTATGTTGGTCCATACAAAGCAGACCGGGACCTCATTGCTTTCACAAATCACGAGGAAATCGAACAACAAACTGACCCACAAGCGAACCATACTCAAACCACCTCCAGAGGTGGTTTGAGTACGGTTTGCTTTTGGATCCTTTTAGGGAGGTCTGAGTTCACTTGTTTTGTTCACATATATGAGCTGAACCGCTCAGCTTGAATTGTATCAAGTTCAAAATAAAGAAAAATCCACCCCTAAATAAAAACAAATGGCTGGCTTGAGATTAAGATTTGTTAAAGGGGTCATCGGATGCTACATGCACTTTTACAAGTTTTTTTAACTGAAATGTGTGTTGGCAGTGTGTGTACACAACCACCCTATAATGATAAAAATCCACCCAGTGTTTTTTTTTAATCTACTAAAATCTTTACCCCTTTCTCAAATCGAGCCGATCTCAGATGCGTCTATGTTCGCGTGAATCATTCATTCGTGATCCAGCTTCACCTACAGAAGAAGTGAGTATAAGGTTTTTTACTGAATCTTTGCAAATCGCCTTTCCTAATAATGAAAACGGCTTGCTCTGAAAAGAGCTGTTTTTGACAGGGTAAAAAAGGTGTTTTTTACACTACCATTGAGAAATGTTAACCAAACTATCTTACAGACTTTTCATTAAGACCCTAAAGAATCATATCAACTTGTGGAAAATGGGCATCCGATGACCCCTTTAAAGATTACATTTAACAGTGTTATTGAATTATTATAGTGTAATTAAAGATTAACTTTAAGTTACTTAGATGGGTAATCTAAATGCAAAAGTGGAGAAAATTAGCACAACTACATGTCAGACCGGTACCGCTAAATTCGAAATCTCTAATACATAATAAACACACTTAAATGTTGTTTTCTCAAAAATACAAACTTGTACAAACATGCCGCTTACATATTATTTTAGGCCAGTTTGTGCTGAATACAGACTTTAGCCATTAATGTGTTTATAAGCAACTGAAAAAAAGCACAAATGTGAGGGCATGTCAAACTTCTCCAGAGCCCCAATCCCCCTCAGACCCCAGAGGGTTAACCAATATGGTACCGATATTTTGTGCATCCCTAATGGTAGAAGTTTGCTCTGCACACCTGTAGCTCTGAGATATGGGTCCTGTGTAATGCATTCTTCCAGTAGTCTTTATGTAAGGTGGGTTTGTGTGTGTGTGCGGGTCAGTAAGAGGTGGGGGTTTTACAGGCTTAGATTGGTTCCTCCTGTGCTTCATGAGGTAATGTAACAAGCTCAATTTGACACGGTTAAACTGACCTGCATGTTTTAGGATGTGTGTCTTCACACAAGCTCTCTTCATAAAGTTTTATAATGGTTAATGTGAGACAGAGACGTGGAATGTGCAGTGAATGTTTTATGGGCTTAGTGAGCATTCAAGACCCCTCCTGTTTCCGCTACCCGTCATAACAGTACCACAAACCTTTTTACTTTCGCTTTTGTCACAATTTTTACTTCTCCAAACACTGGCACATAATATGCAATGATGCATTTTCCAGGAATGGTGGTTTGCTCCCTCTTTAAAGTCAAAATGGCCTGCAGATTGCAATTCACTTTGACTCCTTTCTTAGTTTTTCTTCCCTAGCTTCATAAATTTTTTTGGTTCTTATCATTTTGATCCTTTTAGCTTTTGGCATTACTTACAAATGTGTTCCATTCTTGCATCTATATTGGTTTCTCGGTCTCTATCCCTCGTTCCCTCACATACTCGTGAACACACAAAAACTCCTTTCATCTTTCATTCACAGATATGTATCTGATCCCCAGAGCTGTAAAGGCTGTGCTCCCAAACCCAACCAGCCCGAGAGGGGAATCAGAAAGAACAAAAATATGCAAGAGATAAAAGAGAAGAAACACTAAGAAAAGATGTAATTAATATTCTGAAATTCTTCAGTCAAACACCCACCTTCCAACAAACAGACACTGAACTGAAGATGGGATATAAAGGCATCATTAACACACTTCAAGTCAGTCCATTTCAGTCTGTTGTTGATGGTAATGGTGAAGAACAACACCATTTGAACAACACCAATTTTAATTTTAGATAGATTTTAGTACTTCAACAACAAGGCAACATTTCAAATTTTTTATGAGCTTAGGTTTTTCATTCAATATTTATATTTTATGAGTGACGTGACATGTGGCCAAGTATGGGACTCGAACCCACAACCTTTGGGTTACGAGTCCGACTCTCTAATCATTAGGCCACGACTTCCCCCTTAAGTGACTTATTTGAGCTTTATTTCAACCAATGAAAACAATTTTAATAGATTTAGTTAACAACTAATGAGAGTTGTGGATAATTAAATTTAAATTAACATTGAATTTATTTGGTTGGGGAAACCTGTTTGAAAACAGTCATTATTCTTGCAGTTCTGGTTTATGGTGAAGATTTTGATTCATCCCAGGGACTCAAATGTTCTGAATCAGTTCACTAAAAAGATTCATTCAGTGGCTTTTTCTGCAGGTTAGGTTGTTGTGCCAGTAAGTGGCAACACTTAAGCGTGACTTAATCAAGTGTTTGATCATAAACGCTTGATTAAATCATAAATGTTAACAAAGCAGGTTGTGACTTAGGAGAACAACGTTTCACTAATGTTCTTTTAATTGTACTCTATATTAAATTATGTATTAAAATTGCTTTAATTACATTCAAATGTGCTTCAGTAAAATTTTTTACTATTTTTTTTTATTGTTTTCTTAAATTGATGCCAATGCATTTCCCAAGGAAAACCATTATATTGAATCTTGAAGAGAAAAGATTAGAAATGGTAAAGTTAAGATCCATGGGAATTGAAGAGTACAGGCTTTTGCCTTTCTTTTTTTTTTCAACTCTCGGAAGGCTTTGTTTCAGTGCTACTGATTTGCCCTCAATGTCCGACTACAAATTACTGACCCCAGTGCCGACCACAGCCATTGTCTTTCAGCTGTGCTCCTCTAGAACAGTCTGCACCAGACTCTCATAAACACTGTGGACCGACTGACCCTTAGTACAACTAAAAACACACTCTCTCTCTCTTCCTATAACTGCAGAGCAGCACTTAAACTCTGGCTTTTGAGCTCCATATCAGATCGTATCCTCAGATACGATGCCTCTCATGTGCACATTCAGGTGATCGCGCTGTCCTGCTGTGCTGTCGTCATTTCTGGTTGTGTGGTTGCCATGAGCAGCTCATGTGAAAGTGTCGCGATTGATCAGGGTGCAGATTTTGGTTGTGTGGTCTTCACTGTGGCTTAATGAGTTAGAACTTTGCCTGGGCAGTGTATAGCTCTTTATTTCAGGGCTGTTCTTATCATAAGGATGTTCATAACTTTTTCCTATTTTCAAAATGAACCACCCACAATGAAAATTCATCATTTACTCAAGATGTTTCAAACCTGTATGAATGTCTTTCTTTTGTTGAACACAAAAGAAGATATTTTGAAGAACGTTGTTAACCAAACAGTTGCTGATAGCCATTGACTTCCATAGTATGGAAAAAATACGCTGGAAGTCAATGGGGACCAGCACTTGTTTGGTTATGAACATTCCTCAAAATATCTTCTTTTGTGTTCAGCAGAAGAAAGATAGTAAACCATGACTTTTTTGGGTTATAACATATACAATTTTTTGAAAGAAACAATCATTTTATTTAACAAGGAAGCATTAAATTGATCCAAAAATCACAGTAAAGACATTTATAATACATGCTTTCGAATAAATGCTGTTCTGTTAAACTTTTTATTCATCTAAGAATCCGGATAAAATTACATTTTAAAATGTGTTTAAATAGAAAACAGTTATTTTAAATTAAAATAAAATTTCACAATATTACTGATTTTAATGTATTTCTGTCAAATAAATGTAGCCTTGATGAGCATAAGAGACTTCCTTCAAAAAAACTGAATCAATGGTGTTCTCACTTCAAAAATACATCTAAGGTGTTTTCTTTGTGTGTGTGTGTGTGTGTGTGTGTGTGTGTGTGTGTGTTCAGTCTATGAGTCCTGCTGTTCCCCCGCATGCCCCGTGTTTAGAAGACGAGGACTGTTACGAGGAGGCAGAACCGTTTGTCCCGGCCAGTCAGTCTACAGGTTAGTGTGACAGCCGACTACTATAAGACCAAACCGCTCATTTTTAAAGGGATAGTTCACCCAAAAATGAAATTCTGTAATTTACTCACCTCATGTCATTCCAAACCACCCTAACTTACTTTCTGATATGGGACACGAGACAATTCAGCAGTTTAATGAAACAACTGACATCCACATGTAATGCTAAATACCTGTCTTTGCCTCAGATAAAGTGGATTCAGACAGCAGTCACTACGAGTCGTATGGCGAAGAGGATGATGAGGAGTTTGTGAAGGACAGAGCTCACTACATCCAGTGGAGCTCCTCTCAACCGTGTTTAAGACCCGTGCCAGAGTCACGCATCTGCGGATACCTCTGGAAGAAGAAGTGGCTGGGTCAGTGGACGCGCCAGTTCTTCATTATTAAGCACAACTCACTACTGGTAAGAGGTTTCATATGACTCTATTCCAAACTGCTTTGCTTTTTTGTCTACACATTCATGTGCTCTTAGGTAGTATCTTTATATGTCCAGTTAAAATCATGCTTTTTTTTAAACGTTTTTACGAGCAGTTTTTACGTTTTTACTACAGTCATCATCTCTCTGTTGCAAGTATGCATGACACAAATTGAATATTTGAAGGATTTAATACACCAACAACGTGTCACATCTGTCTTTCAGAGCAATATCAAATCTTTTTGAAATTTTCGAAGTGACAGTAAATAACAGGAAAAGTCCGAAACCAGCTCTTTTTCTGTGTTCTTGTATTTGGTGTTATTTGATAAGACCATAGCAAAGACACTGATTTAAAACATTTATCCTGGGCAGCTACTTTGTTTCGAGTCACTTAGCCCACCATACAAATATTGCTTTTAATACTTGACTAATACACGCAGTAGTTTCCTGAGAAGTTTAACTTTAGCATGTTGCTAAGCTAACAACTCCTTACTCTAAAATGCACAAAAAAACGCATAACACACAGAAATATTGGGTGAAACAGAACATTTGTAATATAAAGAAATTATTTTGTATAGATAAATTAGATTTTAAATCTGATTAAGAGTTGACAATTCAAATCGAAATAGAAGAAATCAAGAGACCACAGACTAAAGTCACCTTCTTGGATTTTATTTCCTGTGCTTGTCACAGTCCTTGAAAAACATTGTGCTCAATTGTATTGAATGTGCACTTGTGATGTACTTCAAAAATTAAAAATATGTTTTTAAAAAACTGCACTTGCAGGTAATATAATTTTAATGAAAGAAAAGTCCACTTAAATGTATTTAAATGTCGTGCTTTAAAGTTCACTTATTTTGATGTTGACTAACATACTTAAGCACATGTAAAGTACTTGATTATAATTTTAACTGTAGTGTTATTAAAGTTAACATATATCAATGCAACTTCATCCTTACCAATGTGTTTAAATACGACATACAAATTTCAATAGAAATGACACTGAAGTATATTACCATAAATGCTTATCAGTACATTCAGCAGTACACTTTCAACAGACAATAAAACTAATTATAAAATTACTTATAAAGGTGTACTTAAGTTATATTTAAGTGGGTAAAAAAGCACTAATGAAAATAAAATTTTAATTATGAACTATAATACATTTTCATTTAATTGTAAATAACATGCAGTTAAGTGTCTGAAAACATTACTTTCACTTCACACTTAAGTATTATTTTTAAAATATATTGTTTCCCTAATAAAAACTCTTTTAAGTAACTGTACAGTGTATAATATATACTTCATTTTCCCCTGGTAGTGTTTTAAGTGTGCTAAAGACCTGCACCCTCTGCTGGAGCTAAACCTCACAGGTTGTTACGTGGTCTACAAATCCAATCACAGTAAGAAGATGCAGCACGAGCTGAAGGTGGTGGCCGGTGCCGAAACGGTTATCTTGGGCTTCCAGAGCAGCACGCAGGCCGAAGAGTGGAGGAAGGTCTGACCAAGTCTAAACACAGACTTACATTTAACTTAAACTTAAAGGGATAGTTCACCCCAAAATGCAAAATTTGTCATCATTTACTCACCCTAAAGTTGTTCCAAACCCGTATGACTTTCTTTCCTCTGCTGAACACAAAAGAAGATATTTTGAAGAATGATAGTAACCAAACAGTTGACGTTAGCCATTGACTTCAATAGTAAGGGGAAAAAAACAATGGAGAAAGTCATAAAGAAAATTCATACAGGTTTGGAACAACGTGAGGGTGAGTAAATTATGACAAAATTTTCATTTTTGGGTAAACTATGCCTTTAAAGTTGTGATTAAATGGAAGTAGCGACAGAAGTTTTCTTCCTTATTGTACATTACTGAAATGATTATTAAATAAGACAAAATGTATGGTGAGACTTGCTTCTATGCATTGTTTGCAAAAAAAATGCACACTCAAAAATGGAGGCAGATGAACATGAGCTCAAAACATTTTTAAAAATCAAACATATGCACAAATATGTTATTGTTTACAATAAGATCTATAACATGCATTTAAAAAATGTGAAAATGTGAAAAATTGTGAATTTTTATTTCATGACGACTTTAACCTGTAAATAACCTGATGTGTTTTTTTTTTGTATGTCTTTTTTGTAGATAATAGAAGAAGTGAGCGGCTCCTCTTATTATGAGCCTGAATCCCAAGGCTCTTCATCCATCCTGAGGAGCGAAAGGCTGGACTCTTGCAGGGTAAATCACGCTACTGACATCATGCCAGCTTCTGCTATCTATGTTAACAACATTATCAATTGTGATGGACACAGCAAGAGAGTAACAGCATAACTTCATTTCTCTGAATGAGATGTTACTGATTTAGCTTGGTGGTTAATCATCTGCAGACCTTTCCCTCACATCCATTCCACAGAGTCTCTTTCATGAATCTTCTGCTGGCCTGAGCCATGTACTAAACTGATTAGCAAAGTCTTGTGTTCGATCTTAAGCTAATTTGTAGATAAAGGACTGATTACCTGTGTTGGAGAGCATTCTGGGCTTGCTAATGTCATTTAGTGAGTTCTTACAGTCTCTCTTTCTCGCTTTAGTCAAGTACTGTCCTCCATACGGACTCGGATGAAGAGAAAATCTCAAGTCTTCCGTCTGCAGTTAGCAGTGTGGAAATCAAAGACAAAGACCTAGGTGAGCAGACATACTTGCGTTTGCAACAAAGGAGATTGTTGGAGCCATGACCTAGCGGTTAGGCATTGAGCTGTGGTGCACATGCAGGACATGTGGGTTTGAGTCTTGCTCGCATCATTTCCAGATCCCATTCCATTCCCTTCTCTTTTCTATATTATTTCCTGCCCTCTTTCCACTATCCTCTCCATGAAAGCTCAAAAATGAAAGTTGAAGTAAATGCATGGCATGACTTTTATCCAACTAATTGGATGATAAAAAGCATTTATATAATTTAAACAAGTCTTTATATACCTGTTAAACATTTAAATCTACAAACCTCCCAAACTTCGACAAAAATGCAGCAGCAGAGCACATTTTGAGTTTCCTGCTGGTTACTGTTTACTTCCCTTTTGTTCATGTTTTAAACTCTTTATTTATGTTTAAAAATTCCATAATAGGATTACTTTTTTGCACTTACAAGTTGCCATCTAAAGTATAAATCTGTTTATTTTTACAGATTTTTTTTATGTTACATTTTTTTTTCAAATTGAAAAATTTTCAGTTTACTTCTAATTATTTTAGTAAATATTTTGTTAAACAAATATAAATATAATATGCTTGTGTTATTTAATATCATTAAATTATATCAAAAATTTGAATTCAAGATTATATAAAAAATGTGACTTTATATTGGCTATCAAAAAATCCAAATCGGTTGACCACTAGTTTGAAAGTCAGTTCACTCTTCAGCCATACAGTATTTGCTAGTTCAGGCATCAAAGGCCAACTCCTATGTGAAGTTAATTGGTGAAATACTGGAAATTTACATTTAACATTAACTGTTCCATAAATGTTGCCTTTTATGCTCAAATAGCATTATATTTTTTTTGGTTGGACCAGCCAATGTGTGTGTGCATTCCTAAGGACACTACTTCTGTAGCCAGGGTTGCCAGGTCTGTGAAACAAAACCAGCCAAATTGCTAATCAAAACTAGCCCAAAACCAATCAGGTTTTTTTTTGCAGTTTTTATTTCTGTCGAGGGACCAATCAAATTCGCATTCCGGGAGGGTCTCCCTCCTTCAAAATCATGTACCGGCGAGATCACTTTAACCCACAGACTTCAAAAGCAAACAGTGTAAAAGTATGTAAAAGTAGCTTCTGATGGCAGCTACAGTGATACAATGACTTTTGATGACAATTGCTGATTGGTTCTTTTATGTATAGGGCGAGACCTATTCTGCCATATTGCACGTTGTAGTTTCTCACCTTCATAGTAATGCATGTAGACCATCTTGATATGAATACAGTCTACAGGCTTGGTGATGTCAGCCATAAAGGAAAGTTGTTTCAGAGGCGAATCAGGTTATTTCAGTTGTGCATCCAAACCACTTCCATTACATCAAGACTTTAAGCACACCAGCCAACCAAGGTTGTAATTCATTGCATTTTGATAAAAAATTATGAAGGCAATATTTTTATAGTTTTGAACAAATTGCAGTGATGAATCATTCATCATAAAAACAGAAACCAATTTTAAGTATGTAAATATAGTCAGGTTTGATTTCATTGACTGTTTAATGCATGCATTTCCCACAGTTCTTTATTGTCATTCCATAACCTAATGCTGTTTCTAATTAAAGACGTGTACCAACAGCATATGCTTTATACTCCATATGTGGAGAAGGTCTGCATACGTTGCGTCTGTGCTAGTGCTGCTATTAGCACAACTGTGGCATTGTTCACTCGCGAGTGTTTTGGTGTTATTCATTAGGGGCTAAATTCACTGCGTGCCGCACAGGACACAGGCTGGGTGTTTTCCACACTGTGCCATTGTCTGTGGATGGATTCCTGTGAGATTTGATTGTCACCTTTGACACCGGGGTATGACTTCAGAAGTTTGGTTTGTAAATATATGGGTGAACTTTTTGATAGCGGCTCGGCATTTATGGAAGAAGAGCGTGTATTTGTTTATAAAGCAGGAAAGCTATTTCTTTTATGAAAGAAGTAAGCGAATGAGATTTTGGAGGAGATCAAAAGTTTAGTTGAAACTTAGAAGTGGCTACATCTTACCACTGGCTGAGTAATGTTTTGATGTTTTGTTACTGAAAACGTGCGCTCGCTGATTAGAGACATGTGTAGATGTCTACTTTATGTGTCTCCACAAACAACTTGAAAGGGAAACCCTCAGACAAGTTTATTTGTTTATTTATGTGTTTGCACGAGCGTACTTTGATTACCGACTCACCAAACTTTGTTTTAAGCTGAAATGTGGAATTTCTGCAGCACTACCATCACTGAACTGAATTACAAAATTAGATAGTTTAAAATGTTTGGGGTAGATAGTTTAAGTAGATAGTTTAAAAGGTTTGAAAACAATTGTCTGCAATTGGTCAGTAAGCAGATAGCACCACCCTAAACAAGTCATATGGTTAAGCCAATGTGCAGGGTTCCTCAATAGGCGGCCCGCGGGCCACATCCGGCCCGTGAGACAAAAAAGTTTGGCCTGCGCTAATTTCAAATATTGGTGCATGAAAATTCAAACGCAGCATCAGAAAGCTACATTAACTTATATCGTGTCTACACCGGACGCGAGCGGCGCAACGCAATAAAATACAAGAACTCGTTATAATCAGTGATGCTGTCTTGGATGCGGCGCGACACGACAAATCCCCGACAGTAAACTGCTGACTAGTGATGGGTAGTTCGGATCATTTTACCGACTCGGACCTTTAGTATTATCATTATTATAATTATTATTTACTCTTACAGTTACGTGATGCGTTTCTGGTCTCAAATTGTAGCTTTTTACTTCTTACAGTTCATAAATGTGTGAATTTCTGTCATGATGGTTCTTTTCCATAACACTGAATGGTGTAACAAAGGTAATAAAGAGTTGGTTATTATTATTAAGTCTCTTTCCGGCTCAGACTGCATAGGTTCTGGGTCTGTCACGTGATGAACGAACGACTCAAGAGATGAACTAGGGCTGGACAATAATTCAATATCAATATGTATCGCGATATAATTTTTTTCAATTACGGTGATATGATTTTTAAACACATTTCCGATATTTCGATATACATTACCAGTTTCCCATACATTGATTTATTTGTGCCTTTT
>NW_015658768.1:0-301 GCF_001515625.1 Sinocyclocheilus rhinocerous | reverse complement strand
ATGCAGTCTGAGCCGGAAAGAGAATTGATTAGTTCATCTCTCGAGTCTTCGGGTTTGAGTCGTTCGTTCATCACGTGACAGCCCCATAAGTTTAACCAATGCAGTCTGAGCCGGAAAGAGAATTGATTAGTTCATCTCTCGAGTCTTTCGAATCGTTCGTTCTTTTGTCACGTGACGTGACAGCATTGGATAGAGAAATTAGTTAATTTACAAGCTTCCTTACAATCAGGTGCAGTTATTATTATTATTATCATTGTTATAATTATTATTTACTCTTACAGTTATGTGATGCGTTTCTGGT
>NW_015658767.1:616613-618200 GCF_001515625.1 Sinocyclocheilus rhinocerous | reverse complement strand
TGCTGAGAATTAACTGACTTCCGTGACGTGAGGCGGCTAGCAGACGGACGGTTTAGCCAGTCTGTCTGCTTCCTGACCTGGGCCCCAGTTAGTCAAGCACAAACTCTGCTTGCAAGTTCACACACCTCTTTAATGTTATTTTTAGTGATCTCCGACTGGCGAAGTCGAACATCATTAGCGCCGGCGTGGATAACAATCTTACTGAATTTAAGTTTAGCATTAGCCAGAACTTTTAAATTTGCCAAGATGTCAGGCGCTCTGGCTCCCGGTAAACATTGGACTATGATGGCTGGTGTCTCTATTTTCACGTTCCATACAATAGAATCGCCAATAACTAGAGCACTTTCATCAGGTTTCCTACTGAGTGGGGAAAACCTGTTTAATGTTTTGATCGGAATGGAAGAGCGGTGATTTGACCCACGACTATGCCGCCTCACAGTCACCCAGTCGCCTTGCTGCACGGGCTCTGTAACCGGAACTGAACATTGTACAGGACTCCCTGAGCTAGTCGCATCCAAAGCCGTATCTACAGCCCTCACATTCTTACTATCCTCAATTAAAGTTTGGATGCGTGTCTCTAGTTCTGAAAGCTTCTCTGTCAGCCTAACTATTTCCCTGCATTTATCACATGAGAATCCCTCGTCGCCAACAGAGAAGAAGACATTACTCACCGTGATTGATGAATGATTCTGACTTACCACTGTTGTTTGATGAACTTGTGACAAACGGAGCGAGAAAAGAAAGAAACGGATTAGGTTATATTTAATAACTTTAAACAACAGAGAGTGACAGTAAGATAGAGATTCAACAGAAAAGCGAAGCTACACGGAGCTACAATCACAAACCACTCAGCAGCACGGCAGACAGGAACCGGCAAGCAGGAAGCAGAACCCTTCCTGCTTGGTTCAAAGATGGCCGTTGTCACGATCTTGCGACCAAAGATAGCCTACAATACATCATGATCATTGCACAGCGTGTTTGCTGCTACGATCCACGTTTACTGACCAGCCAATACTGAAAGCTTCTCTGTCAGCCTAACTATTTCCCTGCATTTATCACATGTGAATCCCTCGTCGCCAACAGTGAGAGATAAACTGTACATGTGACAAGCAGTGCAAATAACAATAGCAGGAGAAGAAGACATTACTCACCGTGATTGATGAATGATTCTGACTTACCACTGTTGTTTGATGAACTTGTGACAAACGGAGCGAGAGAGTAAAGAAACGGATTAGGTTATATTTAATAACTTTAAACAACAGAGAGTGACAGTAAGATAGAGATTCAACAGAAAAGCGAAGCTACACGGAGCTACAATCACAAACCACTCAGCAGCACGGCAGACAGGAACCGGCAAGCAGGAAGCAGAACCCTTCCTGCTTGGTTCAAAGATGGCCGTTGTCACGATCTTGCGACCAAAGATAGCCTACAATACATCATGATCATTGCACAGCGTGTTTGCTGCTACGATCCACGTTTACTGACCAGCCAATAAAAATGCGACATGAAATCAAGACATGGCACCGCTAAAACATAAAACTGCTTATCTCAAGCTCTTATCCCTTCCTCTTCCTCTTCCTCTTCCTC
>NW_015658767.1:604728-615514 GCF_001515625.1 Sinocyclocheilus rhinocerous | reverse complement strand
AAATCTTGTTTGAAGAAATCCACAAGGACCCCCAAAAAAAGCAAAATAAAAATGTTCCCCCTACATTTGCATGCATATGAATGGTAGTGAATGGAAAGTCTAATATGAAGGCCCATCAAGCTCATCAATATGTCCCACCTCAACTTCCTATTTCAATAGGAAATACGTCAACAAAGGGGAAAAACTACTTGTCAGACCATTTCATTGGGTCTTTGAGAGGATACTGAATGCATTGAAGAGATGAAGAGTATTTGGAGTGACAGAAGCTGTGAGAGTGATCTCTGTGTGGCCCATCTTCTTCCATACCCTGACCTCCAGTGACCCCCGGGCCCCCGCTGACCCCTGTTGTCGCTACGCCTGCAGTGAGGAGTCTGTGGATGGAGAGCTGCGTCGATTAGGACTCAGTGACCCTTGACCTGACCCTACACACACCCACACACACACTTGAGCATCAACTTTTACTCTCTCAGCTAGAGTCGCAGATCACAGACTAATGCTGACCACACACACAAAACACACCCTAAACACTAAAACTGCATACATTTTCTTTCTTGTGTTGATGTATTTATTATTGAAACAGGAAGTGGAGGCAGAATATCATAAATCATTTTTGTTGTTGTTGATGTTGTTGCTGTTGTTTGTGTGTGTGTGTGTGTGTGTGTGTGTGTGCGTAACTAGCCAATTGACATCAGTTTGCATCACAGCTCAGCAAAGCCATGATTTGCTACTAGCTATTGTTAGTCAGTGGCAGGTGGTATTAGGGGAAGGATTATTGGAGTATTGAAGGAGTATTGACTGGATCAAAAATAAATAAATAAATAATTGAAAAAAAGACTAACATAGAGTGATTAATATTTTTGTTTGTTTTCCCAAAGTAACTAAAGATAATGTGTTTAAATCATAATTTATTGGATATACCATAATTAAAATTATTTTTTGTTTGTTTTTGTTTTTTATTTAGTTTTTGTCATTTAAAGTTTACCATATTTTCTTCAGGTTTATTGGCATTTTAATTAAAGTTTCTGTCTAGTAAATAGTCAAAATTGGAAAATTGGCAATTTTCATAATTTTAGGAATCCTCTGATCTCGTAAAAACAACCAAATTAGTAAAAGTGAATTTTTTTTTCTATATTGTTGCCATAGAAACTAATTATTTCTGAATCTGAGCTGAGAATGTAAACAATCAGAATAGTGCATCCCGATATTACAACAATTGCGCCAACATGACTACAGCAAAATCTGATTGTGACCCGCCAAATTTGAATATGCAAAAGTGCACATTTTACAGCTATGATGAGAGGCAAGTATTTCAGTGAAAAATGACTTTCAAAAAATGAATCTCAGACTTTCGCTACACAAAGCTATAATATGACTTTAGAAGACATGTACTATTGCATACAAACTTTTGCTTTTATATCTCTTGTTTGGAATTTAACAGATCCCGGTCAACTGCTGTTTAACGAAAAGAAGTAGCATTGACATTTGCAGAGCTCCAAAAGCACATCTATACAATTCACTGCTGTTTCTAGCTGAAGTGAACACTAGAGGCAGCAAACTTTTATTCCTTTTCCCACAAATTATGATTACAGGGGCAGATAATCAATTAATAAATACTTATTTTCACACAATTCCTTGCACAATACTGACTTAATGACTTTTACCATAGTGCATGATTTGAAAACTAATACATTTTGTTGTTTGCATCATACAGGCAACTTCATATGGCATTTTTTACATAGTAAACTTGCTTAGTACCCCACCTGATACAGCACTGCACTTGCAAGATACGAGTCAGGATAAAAGAACAGGAAAGTCTTGTGAAAGCAGGATAAAATGGCATGGTTGCTTCAGCAAATACATTTTTATCTTGTTTGATTTTGTTAACATTACTGGTTAGGTTCAGCATAATAATTTTTAAACATGAATGCTGTGTTATGTACAACAACCAAAGTAATAAAGCATTGCTAGATTCATATTCATCTGTTTCGGACAGAACTGAATGCACTTTAAGTGTTGCAAAAAAAAATTCAAAAAGCAATGTTATATCATTTTGCAGAAATGACATCACAAGCATGTACTGTATTTCCAATGAGCTTGTGTTGTTTAAAGTATTTTAGTCATTATAATGTATCAACAGCAATTCATCCTAACTTTAACTAGATGATACTGTTGGCAGAATCATCTGAACTGAAGTATTTCTGCATCTCTTTCTGACTCCACAAAAAGTCAGACCGAGGCTGGTACCAGATCCTAACAGAAGTACAGATCGGTGAATACCGCCAAAAAAAGCTCTCTTTCTTTCTCACTCCACAGGGTCTCTATTTCTTTACGCGAATATTTTTTCTGCAGACAAACTTCATTTTGGCAGTTCACACAACCGCCTTCATGCAGGATTTTCCCCAGCGTTTTACCATATTTCAGAGACACTTCTGAAAACTTGATACTGAGAGATCTCTTCAAACTTGAGGTGTCTCCATCATCCAAACCTCACTCCAAACCAACGTCCCAATGAATGCTGTTTCTGGCCTGTCCTGCGCTGATGACGTTACTATATACACTGTGTTTGACTTTGTCAAGCCCCTGCTGCTTCTTGAGGGCCACCAGGATGGGAAGCGTTGATAGAGAGAGTATGAGAGGGTGGGTATAGAAATAGTCCTGAGAGACAGAGAGATTACAGTGAAGATAAAGCGTGAGAAAATGACTGCCACTAACAACAGACATCTGATGAAGGACAACACAGACACCAGACCACCCTTTATGAGGGCGTAACAAAACTCTGTCTCCATTTATTAATTTTTACTCCCTTTATTCAGACGGAGACAATAATAGCTAGTAGCCACCAGGATGGGAAGCGTTGATAGAGAGAGTATGAGAGGGTGGGTATAGAAATAGTCCTGAGAGACAGAGAGATTACAGTGAAGATAAAGCGTGAGAAAATGACTGCCACTAACAACAGACATCTGATGAAGGACAACACAGACACCAGACCACCCTTTATGAGGGCGTAACAAAACTCTGTCTCCATTTATACATTTTTACTCCCTTTATTCAGACGGAGACAATAATAGCTAGTATAAACTCTTAAAACTAAAGGATTCTTCAGTGACTCTTAGGTTCAGCAGTATTTTTGGCATTAGGGCTATACAGTTCTTAAGCTTCTTGATTTTTCATTATAGATTCTTCAAATGTAAGTGTAAAGTGCAAAACCCTTTACGTTTAAGGGAGCATGTAGGCCTACACTCAAAAATCAAGTCGGTTTCTTCAGTACCTTTCAGTGAACAGCTCTTAAAAGAAAATTTTTTGTTGTTGTTAGTTTAAAGAACATTTTAATAAGAACCTTTTTCCATTATAAAGAACATTTTGTGCAATGGAAAGGTTCCAAAAGGGGCTTTTGCACCACATAGTTCCAAGAATTTCGTTCTAGGAGCTAGCCAGCATGGTGGTTCCTAGAGAAGTAATTTTCCTGGTTGCATCGGCATCGGGAATTCTGAAGCGGCCGACAACAACATCTTTATTCATGGCATTTACAAACGTCAACAACCAGTGAATGGAGGACGCCGTGATCTGAGCTGTTTTAATAACAGAGATGGAATGTAAATGCACAATTTACGCGATTGAAAGAGCATGAAAATCTGACTAAATCTCCTATGACAACTTGCAGTGTCACATATCATGAAGGGCAAGGCTGAGAAAAGAACACAACGCTGCGGACAACAGGTAAATGCCGCTATCGCTGTTTTCCATGTTCGTGGAGTAAATATTTTTATACAGCTTAAAAATGGCGGGTAGCAGGTGTTTCGTATCAGCGTACACTTACGTCACTGGTAGTTCCTATAGAACTGTTTTAGAACCTACTCTGAAGTAGGAGCTAATTAGTGAGCTAGTTAGCTAATTAGTTCCCCCAAATGGAGTTCCTAGAACTAAATACGTTCCTAGTTCCTGCGGTGCGAACACGCCCAAAAGCGGGAATTTCCGCCAGTAGTTCTAGGAAAAGGTTCCTCCCGTGTGAAAGCTCTTATAGATGTTAAAGTTTCTTCATAGAATCACTAATGCTAATAAGGAACCTTGATTTTTAAGACTGTGTATATAACCTTGACTTTTCTTGAGGTTTATGTTTCCATGTGCTACTTACCATGTCAAATTTAGTCACATGACACATAGGAATCAATGGTGATTGACTACAGATCTGACACAAAATGTGGCAGTACAGCGATAAACTCATGTGGCATCAGACTTGCTGGATCTGGATCTAATTGGAAACTCTATTTTTAAGAGTTACAGCTATGTAACACTGACTTAACTTGACAGATTATTTATGATACCCAGAAATCTAGTCAGCTTAAAGTCATCAGGAACCACCCTACCTCCAGTTCGAAAAAGAGACCTTGGGAAGCATTTTGTGAAATATCCGCCAAACTAGCAGTATTTATTGTTCTCTCATTTTTGTCATGATGATAAACCACTTTAGAGGGAGTTTTTGATGGAGGTTTTTAATCCACGTGAGGAGGTCTTTAGGTACAGATGGTCTGACCTCAGAGGAACTGCCAGGACTGTGGTTTCTGAGACCTTTTGATGGTATCAGTATTTCTGTCTTACGAGCACCATCACACACAAGTGTCATAAACAGAGTTTGTATGTGGATGTCGAGCGAATATGTGTGTGTGAAAGAGTTACTTCAGAATCCTTCTTCACAAACTATCTTCAAAAGTGTCACTGAGTTCTAAGGAACTGGTACGCAAGCCATGTGTATACATGCATTCATACAGACACACGCACGCCGAAAATCAGATAAGAGCAGAACAAAGTTCAGCGCTAAAAGCTGAAACCCATCACTCTGAGATGTGGCTTCCATCCCTCTATATTTCATTCACTGTTTTCTCTGGCTGTATATCTCTCACTCTTCCCCCTAACAACCACATCACTCTCCTTTTATAGTCCCCGGAGAGCCGCCGGCCAGCATGAAACCGTTTATTCTGTGTATTTGAGTATTTTCCTTTTACAACACCAATGAGTACAGAGAGAAGACCTGTTTTGATTGTGCTGTTATCATCTTACTCTGAGTGAGTGTTGGCGGCCAAATGCGTCAAATGTGGCTCATAAGAATTCCAGAATAGAGGATACAACAAGGTAAATGGTGTGTGTGTGTGTGTGTGTGTGTGTATGTAAAGACTGTGTATATGTGAGTTTGAAAGACAAACATAAGCTCTGTTCTAAAGTCTAATGAGCTTCCCAACTTGATAGCATTTTAAGTATCATGGGTGTGCAACCAATGCAATTACTGTTCAAAAACATAGGCAGAACATTGGGCAAATACTAAAGCAGCATAGCACATACCCAAGTAAGAAATTTAGGTAAAAAAAATTTTGTGGGAACATTGTTTTGTTTAAAATGTTTCTAAATGTCCAGTATTCTTGTTGTGGTTATAATAATATTTAAAGGTTACAAAAACCTTTCTTACAATGTTTTACTAACTTTGTTTTCACCCAAAATATAAGGTTATTTGAAAGTAAATTTTTAATGTTCTAATGTTAAAATGTTTTCTTGTTGTGATTAGAATGTTAAATGTTACTAAAACGTTTCTCACAACATTCTCATTTGATTTGTTTTACCCAAAATATAATGTTCTAAGAATGTTTTCTCTCAACATTACGAGAATATTTAAGTACAAATAACATCATAAGAACGTTCCAAGAATGTTGTTATAAGAAATTTTCCCAACATTATGAAAATGTATATCAAATATTAATATTCAATAAACATTATTTAAAAAAAAATTTGTCCTAACATTTACATAACTATAAAAAAACAAACAAACAAAAAAAAAAACACTTTAATGAAAGTTGTGAAAACATTCCTTGTAAGCCGGGTTTCCTTTATGAAATAAATCAGTCACAGAATGCATTGCGACCACCTCGGTCTTCAACTAATAATAGTTAAACTAATAAATTTTTTTAAAATATTTATACAATTGCTTACTATACAGTTTATAATAAAACAAATTGGACATAATGTAATTTATTTCACTTGATAAACTGCTAATAAATAAAGACTGATGTGAATAGAGTAAATACATAGAGTACAAGCTAAGTTATCAGGCTAATCAGGTATATGCATGCTATGCTAGTATGTGAGCTTACAAAAATAGATATTAATGTTCATTATAATGTAGTTCAAACTACAGTACATATACCGTGATTTTGTAAGAATTGCAATCAGGCGCTAAAGAGAGCACCCATTAACATTTATCTGAGCCAGTCTCTCATATAGTTTATGTGAGGATGTCTCCTATGTGCTTCACTCTTTGGGTGATGCACAGTGTTGCTGCCAATCTAGTGTACTAAATCAGTCAATTATAAGGGTTTATTTCAGTAAACAGGACTTAGAAGGCAAATGGCTATGTAGACAGTAATGAGCAAGACCACTCTCTAGAGTTTGGGAAAAGAAAAGAAAAGAAAAGAAAAGAAAAGAAAAGTGAATGCATTGGCCACCTCTTCTTTTGATTGTTTTGGGATCCAGGGAATTTTGGTTTTATTAAAAACACATTCACTCTCTAACTGACCCTCTTTCTGTGAGCTTTGCACACACAGTCCCTGCTGACTGTTCTCATTAGCTTCTCTGTAAAGGGCCATCCATGGCATTCCCAAACCATTGCCTCAAGCATTCCCAATCCATTCCCGCACCATTCCCAGTACTCTTCCTCATTATTGCAGGGCAGCAAAGTCTGCGAAGGGAACTCAAACTGAACTCCTTAGGAAAGACACTACAGTTTGGTTTGAGCATTGTGCACAAATTCAACCCATTTGTGAAAAAGAGAGATGAACAGTGAAACAGGCTATATACAAATGCGACATTTGACATAGTAGTTTTACAGTTCGCTTTACAGACCTAGAAATTATGGCTGTGTGCAGAATGGAATTACTTACTAATGTGAATCAGAATGTGTCGTGCAACAATAAGTAATAGTATGCTACACTGTTGTCACAAAACTTCATTTCGTGCATGCTTAATACAGCAAGTAGCACTGAGCTTTCATCTTAGTAATACCACATTTATTTTGCATTTATTTGTTTATCAAATGAAAATGTCTTAAATCTTGGCCAATAATCAGGAAAGACTTTGCGGCTAATATTGTGCATTGGGTCATTTGGGTATTCTTGACGTGCATTACTATGAGTCATATGAAAGATGCTTTACTTCATAGCAGAACATACACTGTGGATATTTTCCAGTATGTATATATCATCCTGGCAGAGAAACACAGAACCGCTGGGATTACAGATGTCTATATTTAGTGTTTTATGTACATGAATATATGCACTGAGAAAATCTGTACATGTGACACAGAGATGAGACACATTTATACACACCAGATTCACAAACTGAGATTATACACACACAAACTGACAGTGGGGAAACGCTTCAACAACGTTGACTTTCATATAGATTTAAAACACATTTTTATCACTAATAACTGTTGTCAATGACAAAAAAAATAACAGTTAAAAAAATAAAACATTAAGAAGTATGAAATAATTTAAAAAGTCTTCTAAACCATGTTTTTAATACAGGGCAGGACAGTGGAGAGAAGGAGTCATGGAGCTACCTCTGCGATGGCTGGCGTAAAAACCAAAACGAACAAACAAATCGAACATAGACATAAGGCAGACAAATGGTGCATGCAGTGGCTAAAAGAGAACTGCAACTCCTCCAAACTCCCATTTCCAC
The DNA here is from genome assembly GCF_001515625.1 of Sinocyclocheilus rhinocerous. Classification (NCBI taxonomy): domain Eukaryota; kingdom Metazoa; phylum Chordata; class Actinopteri; order Cypriniformes; family Cyprinidae; genus Sinocyclocheilus; species Sinocyclocheilus rhinocerous. Next base: position 607,789 of record NW_015658767.1, on the reverse strand, counting down.
GGCATTGAGGATGCAGTACAGGGACTCTTTGCGTAGCAACAGCGATGGCACCCCCTGAGAACAAACCTTCAGGTGCCTAAGGTAGCCTGAGAGCGCCAGACTCGACTCGACTCGGTAATGTAAACATAAATACAGAGGTTGATATCTCACTCTACAGGCAGTTCGGTAACCGCGACACATGCAGCGTTAGCATTAGCATTGTGCGCAAGTAGTCAGTCTGCAAAACTCTCCTTAGTAGAATATCACTTCGAGTTAAATAAACTTCTTTTTTCTCATTATATATATAATATATTTACTTCTGTGCAGAGTCTGTGCTTCGGAGTCTCTGTTTTTTAACAGTACTTCCTTGTTTTCACCAGTTTGCTCTGGTACTTGACTGAGTGACCGCTGTGTCCCACCACATAAACATCCAGGAGATAGCTCTTTCCCGCCTCGAGGCCCGTTATGGTCTCGGTAGTGACTGCCTTCTGCAGGTTGGCGCTGTGGAAGTACTTGCAAAGCACTTTCTCAGACTTGCGACGGCTCTCTGGTCCAGCGCACTGGTTCTGCTCTCGGCGCCGATGCTCTTCGCCGTAGCTTTCGGAAACTTCACGTCTGTAAACACAGTATTTGTTGCGCTCCTGTGTGCCAAGCCAAGCCACGGTAACAGAGGAACAGGTACGCAACTTATCGAAAGCCTTGATGCGTGTATCCTCAGGTAGGGCAGGGAAAGGTTGCTTGCCTCCGGCACGTGTGCTGGCCAGTACTTTCAAGGTGGAGGCACCCTTGCGGGACCCTCTCAGACGAATCAGGTACTTGGCTTTGGGCTTTCCTCTGAGCTGGAACTGACGGACACCCTCCACATTCTGAGAGAGAACAAGCTTCCCATCACGCCGCACCTGAACTTGCACTTCGTCCAGACAGGCATGGATAAAGAGCGTGACACGCTGGTGAGAGGAGACCGGGGCAAAGCGAAGGAATTTGCTGCCTTTCCTCTTAATGAAGACGTCGGTTACTTTCCCATCCTTGAGCTCCACAGTCTTCTGCTTGGCTTCTTCCTTGGTGCGGGCAAAAGTGCCAACGTACGCAGTACTCATGTTGGTGCCAGTGTTGACGGCGAACACATCAAAGTAATATTGCGTGTCTGGCTTTAGATCCGTCACGGTAAAAATATTCTTGTTGCCTATGCATATCTTCTGTATGTCTGCCACTTTGGGCTTGGGGATATATGTGCGACTCATCTTGTTGCTCAGAGCTCTGTTGGTGGTGAGGGAACGATCCTTGAAATCATTCTCAGATGGGACAAAACCAAAATGAACAAAGTCAAAGGGGCTGAAATCCCGACCGGGTTTTGGAGCAATCATGAAGGCATCATCCAAGCTCATCTTGGCCTCCGCTGCGCATAAGCTCTTGAAGTTGTGCTCCTTGTTAATAACCACACAGTACTGGATCGGCTGGCCCATGATGGAGCCAGTAGGAGTGGGCTTCCAGGCCAGCGTGACAGTAGTATGACCCAATGTGGTAACATCAACCCTGGGGTCGTAAGGCAGCTCTGGGTATGGCTGGTCGGACTCGGGAGTTGTGGTAGAGTAAATCTTGAAGTTGCTGTCCTTTTCGGTCGAGATGATTTCCAGCTGGTACAAGCCCGAAGGGGAGCTAGTGGAGATGAACGACTCAACGTCATTTCCTTTGTAGGTAAAGAGTTCGGTCCCCTCGTTGGCCGTGACCTGCTGTTTCTGCTGCTCTAGAGGTTCTGGCTCACCTGGGACACAAAAGACACAGAGAGATTCACAAAATTAGACCTTGGGAAACAAGCACAGAGAATCAAAAGATGATGAGGAAATGAGTGTCCCCACAGAACAAACCACAAACATCAAAAACAAGGCCCATTCTGTGGGGGTAAAACTGTTTGGAAATGCACATTTTGAATGATGACTTGTTTAAACCACACACAAACACAAGCCACATAAACTGTCGAATGTACACACTTAGGCTTTTTCTGAACATCAATGACTGAGATATTTAACATTAACTGCCACATAATGACGCATTTCCCTCACCACTCCAAATCCTCTCATCTAGTTGTTTACTTACCGCTTCCTCCCCACACCCCGATTAACACCACTGGAAACAAGAAGCAGCAATTTCCATCTTAACGGAAAGAGCATAGTTTAATGTGTTAATCCTTATGAGGTAACAGGGAGCTACCTGCTCTGGTGGACATTAGCTACTTGTCTGCTGGCGGCTGTGTTTTGTATCCAAACAAACTTGCACATCAGAGGGTGACTTTCACTTTGCCTTCCCAGGGAAATCTAAGCTACACAGAGACGCCTTGTGGCTTCGCTGTTCCTTGAGTTCCTTTCCAAGCCCTCTCCATTCAGCTGGGCGAGAAAGCATAATATTATGTTTGTCAACCAGAGAACTAAATGAACACGCGTTGCACTCAAAGACCGGCTCCCAGTGGATATATTCCGCAAACATGGGAAAAGACTTGTGTATGAGTATTTATTTACTGTGACTGCTGTACCTCAAAAAAAGATAACAAAAATTAAAAGTGCTTCCATGTCCTTGTTTGCTTTTCATTTATAACCTAGTCCTGCAATTAACCAGAAAAAAAGTACATGAAGTATTGCACAGAAGTAGCTCAAAATGAAGTTCTCACTTATGTTTAAAAATGTCAACTTCGTCTCGGATGTGTCTCCTGAAATTCTTTAAGGGAAATAAAATTAGACAATTGTTGATAAACTAAGTATTTATGTAGCTTAAACAGTAGAGCAAGGTATTGGCAAGACCAAGGTCATGGGCTCGATTCGCATTGAATGCAAGGAATGATAGAAACAGAGGTTGTATGGGGGTCAATATCACCATAGAGTGCCTTTCAACCCTCAAAATACTAAAAAATGTTGGTTTTATTTTCCCATTCGCTTTATGTCATATCATAAATAGTAGACACTCAAGTACTATAGAAACATATTAGCTGAGCTCCCACACATTTTTTTTTAAATAATTATGGGCCATTATTCTAAGCATAAACCATAAGATATGTCCACCCTGTCATGGACATATATATTACTGTTAAATA
>NW_015658767.1:604303-604698 GCF_001515625.1 Sinocyclocheilus rhinocerous | reverse complement strand
CCATTATTCGAAGCATAAACCATAAGATATGTCCACCCTGTCATGGACATATATATTACTGTTAAATATGTTTTCATTGCAAAATTAAGATGCAAATAATATTTTTTGAAAGGTATGATGTCCCTTTCCTAAACAGGGTTATAAAAAAATATATAATAATAATAAATATTATTCATTTTAGTTTTTAGCAATTTTAACTACAAATGAATGGCCGACAGGGTGGACATTTTGAGTTTCAATTAGCATATTAGCTTACAACAAACTGTTACTAGCTAAATATTTAGTCTGGTTGTTGAAGAGAATTTGGTATATTTAAACTTACATATTTTGAAAATACTGTACTCTAATCACTTCTGGCATATTTTATGCCGACAGGGTGGACATGTTAAGCTTTG
>NW_015658767.1:570282-602672 GCF_001515625.1 Sinocyclocheilus rhinocerous | reverse complement strand
AAGCATAAACCATAAGATATGTCCACCCTGTCATGGACATATATATTACTGTTAAATATGTTTTCATTGCAAAATTAAGATGCAAATAATATTTTTTGAAAGGTATGATGTCCCTTTCCTAAACAGGGTTATAAAAAAATATATAATAATAATAAATATTATTCATTTTAGTTTTTAGCAATTTTAACTACAAATGAATGGCCGACAGGGTGGACATTTTGAGTTTCAATTAGCATATTAGCTTACAAGAAACTGCTACTAGCTAAATATTTAGTCTGGTTGTTGAAGAGAATTTGGTATATTTAAACTTACATATTTTGAAAATACTGTACTCTAATCACTTCTGGCATATTTTATGCCGACAGGGTGGACATGTTAAGCTTTGTAAGCAAACTCATATGAAGAAAATTTTTCAATTGGAAAGTCACAGACAAATTTCACCTCAGCCGTTGAAATTCCCGCCACTGAAGAGACAAAAAAATCTGTTGTCACTAGTGTTGATGTCACTAAAGGGGATGGCCTTTTCTTAAAGGGGCGGATTCCCCAATACGACAGGGTGGACAACCATTCAAGGGACATGGACAAACTCTTCTTTTTTATTAAATAAAAATATAGTTTTTATTACCAAATGATCAATACACTCAAATTGAGTCTACTCAATTTGGTACTGGGGTCTTTCTCAAAGCAGGAGACCTAAAGATCCTATAAAATGGTATATCGGTGGTCTCAAAAAACAGACACTGACTAAAAGCCACAAAACTCCAGTTTTCATTCATTCACTTCAAGTTTTAATTTGCTTTCCATTTGATCCCATTGCTGTCTTGAAACAAATGAAATATTGAAGAGATCTCATTTGAAATGTTCTTTCCTAAGGTCCAGTCCCACCAGAGTAAGTGTGTATATGTGTGTTTGAGTTATTGCAACTGTGAATGACTGAATGCATATGTGAGCAAGGAAATGAGTCTGAAGGCAGATATCATCAACTGTGACTGATTTGTCTTTCAGGATCTCCCAATCACAGCCAAGTCACGCCGTAGCAGGACAATCATTACACGGTGTGTAAAAAAAAAATCTAAAACCCAACTGTACAGCAGTGAATTATGGGGGTCTCTGCATTTCATCAGCCAGGACAGCCATATTGGGCCACAGACTAAGAGAGGAAGGAGGAAACCCAAGGCCTGGGAGTCATTATGGCACAAAAAGTCAGAGATGATCAGAGAAGCTTGACGTCTCGCAGGGAGACACTCGTGTCTTCATGTAAGCTCACACATGGACATGTTCTGCGCATACAGTACGCTTCTGACACAGCAGCTTCTGCCCCGTTTCGGTCCTATACACTGGGTTTCACAGACACGTGGAACTAAAACCCGCTGTGCTGCTCCATGTGTGTGGAGTGAAATACAAGGGTGTTTTGTGGAACTTTATTGATTTCTTTTTTAGGATACTGTCCAGATGGAAAAAGAGAGATGCAGAGAGAGGGTGATGGGAAAATAAATTAGAAAAATACCAGGAGGGAGGGCAAAAGAGGAGGGAGTACTGCTAAAAGGGAGAACAAGAGTACAAGCAAGAATTTTGCTTTGAAGACGAACGCCGGTCACAACCTTTTTTTTGCTTACAGTTGATGGGAACGGTGGGAGGAATTCTATGGCTGTGTGATTGAAAGCATGTCTAGGTCACATTTCACTGCAAAATTTTTCCATTTTGGGGTCATGTTCTTGACAGGTTTTGTGAGATTCACCCTTATATATCCCTATACAAGATTCACTCCATTTTACTCTTTTTCATTCTTGCTTTCAGGCTTTTACGTCTGCAGACGTTCAGATGCAGTCCATCAGCACACCAAGTGTGCTTACACTGGGCCCAAATTCACACTTCACAAATACACACTGACGCACTTGAACAGGGCTAATGATTGACCACAGTGGAAAATACTGACCCACACTGGACACGCTCCACAGTACTAAACAGAAAACACATATTTACCTTTTTCAAATAAAACTAGAGTTATTTTTGCATGAAACTTTCCAAGGGGGGCATCTGTAGGACATTCATTTTAACTTTTGGTTAAATCAATTTGTTGTCTATTCCCTACATAGGCAACATCCTAACTGAAACTGAACCTTATAATGCAAACAGTGCTGCTCCTAAAAAAAACAGCATATACTGGTTAGGTATGTTTTGAAGCATGACTGCTGGTTTGAGCTGGTTTAAGCTGGTCCTTAGCTGGTCAGGAGTTGGTTTAAGCTGGTCCTTAGCTGGTCATTTGCTGGTCCTAAGCAACTAGCTCCTGCTCAGGACTAGCTTAGGACCAGCACATGACCAGCTTAAACCAGCTCAAACCAGCAGCCATGCTTTAAAACATACCTAACCAGCATATGCTGGATTTTTTTAACAGGGCTGGCAAGCCATGTTGTTATAGATTAAAATTTAGTATAATTTAGGCCTATTAGATATTTCTCTTGTATAATTAGCCTCATCTTTTGTCTCAGTGCTTTAACAGGTAACTACATTTTAGGACAGCCTTAACATTCCGAGCTTAAAATGCTGCCTATGAAGGCTGCTCACTAGGTTTTGGAACAGAACCAAAATATTCCCAATAATTTTTATGCTATCATTTCTTTAATCCTTTCAATTCATTTTACATTTTAGTCAAAAATTAGAAAGGAATTCTCAATCCTCTAGGATCAAAATGATTCTTAATTTAAGAATGACTTCCTTCCTAATCAAGTTTAATCCTTTGGAGATAAATGGAAAGAGATACCACTGTCTACTTTAATCATTAAAGGGATAGTTCACCCAAAAATGAAAATTTGATGTTTATCTGCTTACCCCCAGGGCATCCAAGATGTAGGTGACTTTGTTTCTTCAGTAGAACACAAACGAAGATTTTTATCTCAAACCGTTGCAGTCTGTCAGTCATATAATGGAAGTGAATGGGAATCATGGCTTTGAGAGTAAAAAAAACATACACAAACAAAACCAAATTAAACCCTGCGGCTCGTGACGATACATTGATGTGTAAAGACACAAAACGATCGGTCTGTGCAAAAAACTGAACAGTATTTATATCGTTTTTTTACCTCTGATTCACCACAATGTCCGAACTGTCCTGAGCGCGTTCGCGTGGTCTCAAATGGACCATTGACACTCCTAACTGAGATTGTAGATGGAGTGTCAATGGTCCATTTGAGAGATAGGTGGCGGTAATGCACTTATAAGTCTGCAATCCGCCGTAAAGCAAGAAGAAGAAGACACATCACGAGCCGGCTGAAGAAGAAGATGTGAACGCGCTCAGGACAGTTCGGACATTGCGGTGAATCAGAGGTAGACAGACTGCAACGGTTTGAGATAAAAATCTTCGTTTGTGTTCTACTGAAGAAACAAAGTCACCTACATCTTGGATGCCCTGGGGGTAAGCAGATAAACACCAAGTTTTCATTTTTGGGTCAACTATCCCTTTAAGCTGTATTCAATAGCTATGGGAGCTGTTCTCTTGTTCCACAGATCTAAGATCAGGTTTTCTAATAATAGTTTAGAACGTTTACATGGAAAACAAGTCTTAAATTACTGCAGAGTTGCAACATTGATCGGGAGATTTAATTCGGATACCTGATCCTTCCCCGCTGCGGTCCTCTGGGAGCTCCTGCAACGTCAATCTCCACTCAAGAGGAGCATCGCAAGGTGTCAGCGTCACCAACAGAGGAGTGTTGTCTTCCTCCACCACAAAATAGTACCTGCAATAGCGAGGAAAGTTAGCATGCGCTGCAAAAAATGACAACAACATAGAAATTACACAGGAAATTAAACCTGACTCATTGTATGTTGTATAGCAGATGTGCTCTTTGCTTGGACTGAATCGCATTTGATGACTGTGTGAAACAAGCCATCTGCAGGCAATTATATTTTTAGGTCTTTTTAGATAAACACATGCACTTTGTTAGCATACACTTATATAGAAGGTTACATAACAAGGTGTATAACAATACTTTCCACATTCGGGCCTGAAAAAAAGTGCAGGTCCCTAAGTATAAGACTGCTATTTTAGCAAGGTTATGCATAATGGTGTTGCTAATTTAGCCCGCCTGATTGCCGTCATGTTTCGTCTTTAAAAATACTTGAGATATATTAAAGCACGTCCCAAGACACAATATAATGAAATTAGAACTAGCTGGCCTTTCGGAGACCGCTACCGAATTAGGACCATATTCCCCAAACACAGCGCTGCTACATTAGCCTTGCTGTCTCAACACATTCCCGCTAGCTTTGTTAGCATTTTTAGCACTGTGTTGCCGCTGAATTAGCATACTTTTGACAATGCTTTGCACATGAGAGATGTCTTATAAAAGGCACACCAAACACAGCTGGTGTATTTTAGCTGTAACCTCTTTCTAATACTATATTGAAATATTAGCTTACTAATTAGTGCAAGCATAGACTGAATACTGCCTACTATTTATTTAAAAAATAGTGTGTGAAACAGAAAGCATCATGTGTTTATATACAATTCATTTAAAATTAGTTACATCACCACTTTACGGATGAATTATATCCATACAGAGGAATTCAATGTGAATTTTTATTTGGAAAGACTGAAATAGTATTACTTTTAAATGTACTCTAATAAATTGTGTTTTATTTACAACTTTGAAAAAAAAAAATTACATTGCATTTCAACTCTTATCGCAGGTTGTACCTATTTTACACTGACCAATTGGTGACTAATTTGAATTAGTTTTTTACTTTTACTACTTTATATATTTATTTATAAATTTATTTATTTATTTTCATGAGATCTTACGTGCTAAAGATTAGGTTGGTTACACTTTATTTCGATAGTCCACTTTAGACATTCTATTAACTATAAGTAACTTTGTAACTACATGTCAACTACATGTCAACTAATTCTCATTAATTTGCAACTCCATGTCTACTAACTCTCAGAGTAGACTTAGGGTAGGTTTAGGGTTAGTAGAATGTTGACAAAGAAAGTGTTAAAAGATATTAAGCAGACAGTCTACTAATACTCTACTAACTGCTAGTTGACATGTAGTTGCAAAGTTACTTACTGTTAATAGAATGTCTAAAGTGGACTATCGAAATAAAGTGTTACCATTAGGTTTAGTGGTGAATCGTCAACACTTTTTCTAAAAAACAAACAAACATACAAATTTATACAAAATCATCCTGTAAAAAAGTAATGTTTTCTCATTAGATTGGGTCGGTCCATTTACAGGAAATAAAAACGTTTAAACTGTAATGTAATATATAAAACATATAATACATATAAAACAATCTTAAAAGTTAAAATGTCTTCGCTCTTGATTTTTAAAAAAAGTTACAAATCACGGTTGAAATTACTTCCAGATCATTCATCACACTGGAAAAAGAAGGTCAAATGAAGCACATTGCATTGTGGGATATAGCGCAGTGTGCTCTGTTGTATACTGCACATTTTGACAAATGTGTTTAGATATTGACATTTTGACAAATGTGTTTAGATATTGCATGAAATATTTACTGTTTATATACAGTATATACTTCTAAATTAGTATAAGTAGCATGATACTGTGTTATTCCAAACAGTCTTAGCTTTTAATCAGACCTTCTGTGAGCAGAAACACCTTTCAACTCCACATTCTGTAAAATAATTATGACAGATGTATGCTAGACTTCAGCGTAATCAGCTATATTTGAGAACACTGCAGTTCATCAGCAGGACACGACATTGACAGAATCACTGGAGTAGACATCAAACGGGAAACGGAGAGATCCGTTGTTACTATAAAGCGTTTTAAATTGCGAATAGCTCAGCCTGCGACCATCTGTGGTATGTATGTGATTAATTCATGCAGGATCCTCAGCTAAAATAACCCTGTAGCCTTTTGCTAAGACCTCGCATATGGTGCAGTTTGACAGACGTGGTGAACACGGTTGATATTCGTCCATTTGAGTGCACCTGCTACTCAAAACAATGCTTCATCAAACACACACACAGCATCTCATTCATAATGCATGTCTCGCACTGCATTATATGCATTATAGCTATAATAGATCCCATATTTCTTCTTCCCTCACACAAAGACACTTCCACAAATGCACATGATTATAACCCTCCCGTCCCAGGATGTTCAAACGTAAAAATTTGTTTACATGAAAGAAAATTGAAAAACATGAAAAACGTATTCTGCAATTTAACACACGGAAGATCGTAAATATATAGGTGAAGCAAGCAATTTCTGAACCACTATCTCCACCAAAAAGAACCAAATAGCCAAATCAAAATTTAAAATAAATGTAGAATATAAAATAAAAATAAAAGAAAAAAATAAAAGAAAATGAAATGTTTAACTTTCTGAATATAAACTTTTTATTTATTTATTTATTTATTCATTCATTCATGTTTGTGTTAATACATACAAGTTTTAATTAAATTTATAAAACTACAAATATGTAAAGACAAGTGTGTATGTTTGTGTGATGTATGATCCCACCTTTTCGGTGTATCTCTGAACAGGTATCCACTGATCTCTGCTCCATCTGGCAAGACAGAAGAGTCATGAAACAGAGCTTTATCCCTGATCTGCATCTGAAAGAGGCCTTCATCACGCGTGGGCAGTTTCTGTCCCATCACCCCCAAGACCAGCAACACCAAGCCATAGCATCCACACATCCACATCATCCTGAGAGAGAGAGCGAGAGAGAGAGACATTGACAGTGACTGAAGAGGAGAATGGAATTTCATTCTTAAAAACCTGATGAAATGCTTTCTTGAGCACAGTCTGCTTTCCTTTTTTCTTTCACACCAACTATATTAGTGTCCACATCAAAGCATAATAATGTTCTGTTTCTTAAAAGCACACACACTGCGGTTATTGGATGGATTCTTGTTGACTGCCAATGTTTTTATCATTTATCGACTGGAAAAAAAATCATTCTGGAAGTATTTCCAATGATCTTGTATATTGTTATAGTTCTGGTTTGGACTTGACTATTCTCATAGAATCTGATTGAACATTAAAGCATGTCAACATATTCTGTTACACCAAATACACAAAATAATGATCTTTAAAATAGCATCATATGACCCCTTTAAAACTGTATTAGTTATAGTTCTCGTTATAGTCTCTAGACGTGTTGGGGGAGGGGCATAGAAGAAAGCATTTGATTGGACAAAAATCTATTTAGTGCAAGATGAGTAATCAATATTTGTGCCAAAGGAGAAAACAAAATACGCTGAAAGTGAATTTTGGAGTGCACTAATCATGTAGATGACCTTAGTTGAAAAGCTGGTTTAAAGCTGGAGAATCAATACATCAAGTTAAGGACAGTTAAACCATCAGTAGAAGTTAATGACTGTTTAAAAAGCTCTAATGGAGGACAGTTAAATCCTTCCATGATGTCCTTATTCTAATCTAAAAGAACAGCAAATTCATCTCAACATTTAGCTAAATGACTGGGTTGCACCATCACGCTACAACAAACAAACCAAACTACAGGAGATTTGGGATGAAGAATTCAAATTAATGTCCTCACTGACCACCTTTGAAGTTCTGCTGGTTTTTAAACTCAAGGGGCGGCACAGCTGGGGTAAAAGACGGGTATGCGGCGGTTGATACTGCACGCAAACAACATTCAGCAACTCATGAGAACATCCAGGCACTCAGAGACACTCACAGATGCACACATCTGCTCACTGAAGACACACACACTCCCGCACTAATCACCCGTTTGAATGCCCGTGTAGAGTGTCCGAGCTCACAGTGCAAAAATATCCATGTCTGGTTGGTGTTAAACACCTGCTTGTAACTATTCACAGATTTTCTTTCTCACTGATCTGCTGCATCTGTCCTGTGCACTTTTTATTTCATTTTGAAGTGAATGACAAAACTGTATATTTTTATTATTGTTATTATTATTATTATTATTACTTTGGTTAACATTTTGAAAATGAGCCTTTAGAGCAGATATTAAACAATAGACAAATTACTGTTCAAAAGTCTGAGGTCGAGAAGACTTTGTAATATGTTTGAAAGAAGTTTCTTCTTCACTCACCAAAGCTCTTTTATTTGATCAAAAATACAGTAAAAAAACAGTAAAAATGTGAAATACTATTGGAATTTAAAATATCTGTTTTCTATTTGAATATATTGTAAAATGTAATTTATTTCTGTCATCAAAGCTGAATTTTCAGCATCATTACTCCAGTCTTCAGTGTCACATGATTAGAAATCATTCTAATATGCTGATTTGCAAAAAAAATAAAAATCTGCTTCATATTTTTCTGGATTTCTTTCAGGATTCTTTAACAAACTGAAAGTTTAAAAGAACATTGTTTATTTGAAATAGAGATCTTTTTTAACATATCTTTACTGTAATTTAAAAAAACAAAAAGCTCAGACTCAGTCTGGTCACATGTAGGCCTGGTTTCACAGACAGGGCTTAGACTAAGCCAGGATTAGGCCATAGTTCAATTAGGACATTTAAGTAATTTTATAAATGTGCCTTAGAAAAAAAACATTACTGGTGTGCATTTTGAGACAAAATAAAGTCACTGATATATTTTAAGATCAGTCAGAGCAAGTTTCTTTCAGTTAAAACACCTCAGACTTAGATTTTAGTCTGGGGTTAGGCTTAAACCTTGTCTGTGAAACTGGGGGATAGTGTTTAACTACGTTAGGCTGTGCTTAACTGGCTTTCATTGTTCTGGAGTGGGTAAGACCGCACAGATGTGTTAGATTGAGCTGGACTAAGTTTATGTATGCTGTTCTGAATTAGACTGTGATGAGACTGCTTAGGAAAAGCTGAACTTGGTTCATCTGTGCTGGTCTGAGTCTGGTTGTGTTGGGCTACCCTCTGGGCTGGATTTGGCTTTGCAGGGATCACATGATATCCTCTTTCTATTGATTTACCCCCCCCCCCCCGCTGCCTTTATTCCCACTTTTCTTGACCTCTTTCACTCACTCTTTATTTGCCAAGCTCAGATGGTACTCTCTCTTTCTCCTCTTCCGCTTTCATCCATTGTTTCTCTTTCTTTTACGTGCCTTCCTCTTGCCTTTCTTTTAAAAGTTGCACATTATCACTTCCCCCCTCCTTTACACGTGGGCTTTTCACTTCGGCCGATCACAAAATGTACTTAACTGCATTTGCACACAAAGCACTGCTTTTATCATGCATTACGTTTCCTCTCCTCTGTCTCGCACAACAAGAGAGCACTTCTTTCTCTTGTGCTCTGATGGTCAAATAGGATATTCTCACACAGAAAAGTGATGCTCTCACTTAAGGACTCATCTTGTATTGTTAAATCGGTATATGGGGATGTAGATATACTTATGCTGGATACTTTGAGGACATGTTTTCGAACACTTTTGGTGCAGACCCAAGTCTGTTTGGTTGTGGTGAAACTGATTTTCCAAGCTCGGCATTGAGTTTGCTTGAAAAAGTGTTCTGGGATAATTTAGGAATATGTGAAATTTGGTATGGTTCGCAACTGGTATGAAAACAGTCCATCTTAATTCACAGTCATGTAACATACAAGGATATCTTCTAGTCCAGATTAGTGATTTAACATACTATTTACTTGTAGAAATTCAGCCTAGGCTTGCAGAAATTAAGTCAGTGTTCACTGGAGAGCTCTGAAATGAATTGGGAAAACAAAAGTGTAGATTGTGACTGGGAAAACATTGTATGTATGATCCTTGGGTAAGAATTATAATACTGTATCTCTTTGGATGTGGTTGCAGAACATTTGCCACAAATTCCAACTTACAACCAAGAGGAGAAAGCAAAGGAACACAGGGACATGGGTTCCCTCTGCAGCTTTGTCAGGTTTGGATGCAGTTGTGTTTCCCAGAGCAGAAAGCACGACTCTTTCTAAAATAAAACTTCAAAACAAAGCCCCATCTGGAACAAATAAAAGCTAATGTTTAATTAGAGCTGTGGAGAATGTCTGATCGTAATTTGGGGGAGGATAATTTGAAGGCAGAGTCAGCCGCAATTGTGTCAACTTTGTTTTGCTCCTTTTTATTTATTTTTTAATGCATTCATTTGTTTTTACCAAACTTTTTTCCTGTGACGGAAACGGGTTCATTCGGGTCCTGCATCACTTATGCACCATGTACAAATCTAAGATGTGTGATGAATTGGACCTTGAAGTGGTTTCGGGAGAGAGTGTGTTGCGGGGAAGGTCGTAGAGTCAAGTTCATAATGTTAAACAGCTTAAACCCTTTGAATGCAACAAGCTGTAATGTATGAATTATCGTCCTCAAAATGCGAGTAAAGCGACAATGCGATGGTGCTATTTAAACAGCTTACTCTGTAACTTTAAGTAATTTACCTCGTTTTAACCTCCTTGATTATCGTTCTACGATCTAAAGAACCATTAGAGATAATTCTGCAACATAAATGCCTTACAAGAATCTTGTGTAAGGTGTTTCAGAAACATCTGGCTGCATTCCACTCTGGATTTCCTTTGGTTACAATTCTTCTAATTATCTCTCCAGAGACAGAAATGTCATTCTCTTCAAAATATGTTTATCCAAATCAGATAAAATAACCATTCATCTCCACTGGGAGTCTAGAGGCTATCAGCCTGTCGTTAAATGGTTCAATCAGTCAAATAATAGACTGATTAATTGCCACAGGAAGTGTTAACGTGCAATTCAGGGTGAGACAGGGACTAACAGGCTCAGTCAGGGAAACACACACACACACAGATGAGTAGCACATGTATGGTGCATGAAAAGCAGCACTACTGACAGGGTGAAAACACACATATCACCAGAGCAGCTACCACCTGTCAATCAAACCGCAGCGGCCCGGGCCACAAACAGCGGAGAGCCATCATTACCACGCTAACCTGTGTGGGGGTGTCACTTCTGTCTCACTCGCTTTTTAAACATGTATGACTGCACGTTTACACACACACATACTGCCTCCATACTGACTCTCCTCCCTATGGAGCTCAGTGTCACATATGTGAACTCTCCTATATCACACCAGAGCTGCAAAAGCCTTCATTTCCACCGAGATAAGGGAAACATTTCAGATTCTGTTTCAACAGAGGCACGACGCCCTGAAACTGGAGAATGCGTGAGTTTCCCTCAGCTTCTGTCAGCGCTTCCCGAAACCTCTGAACAGACATTTACTGTGAGCTTCGTCCCCTGGGCTCCTCACGGCCCTGTCATGCATACATATGGAGCCAGAGCTGGAAAGCATGAGACAGGGGAAAAGAAACCAACCTCAACAGTGGAACACAATGGGGACAATGTTGGATTTTGTAGAGCAGTTTTATTCAGTGCAGCTCTGACAAGAGTCAGTGGTTAGTCCATCTATTCTGACAATCCCCGTCCTGCTACACCAATAAGCCAAGCTATGCAATCTATTTTTTTTTGTTTTGGTATAACCCATTCAAATATGATATTCATAAACCAGATTCAAAACCACATTCAATAAAAATCTCTATTTTAGTTTAGTTTTCATCATTTGCGACATGTCCAGTCCTGCTCCTGGAGGGACACTATCCTGCAGAGTTTGGCTCCCATTCTAATTAAACATGCCTTTACCTGCAAATCAAGGTCTTTAGGATTCTTAGAAACGACCAGGTTGTATCCAAAATCACATATTATAACCTTATGAAGTGCAGGTTGTTCACAATCATGCTCCCGGAGTCCCCCAACACAGCACATTTTGCATGTCTCCTTTCTCTCACACATCCATTTCAGGTCTTGGAGTCTCTACTAATGAGCTGATGGCCTGAATCAGGTGTGTTTGATTAATGTGCAGTGTTGAGGAGCTCCAGGAATGTGGTTGGGGACCACTGATGTAGTGCACTATTCGAGGGGACAGCCATTAGTAGTGGTGTCTGGAACCATAGTGTATATTATTGACTGCAGTCATTCAGTCCCATAATGCACCTCAATAATGAATGTACAACTTATGTAGACTTAATGACTAGGCTAGTAGCTAGAGAAAACCCACGCATTGTGAGCATCATGCAAATGAATTACTTCATCTTGCCAGAAGATGCCATCTTCAGCATTACCGGTGCACTCAGTGTCCGAATTCACTTATTTGTTTTCATTCACTCATTCGGTGGACTGAATTAGAGCAGTGGTTGCCAACCACATTCCTGGAGCATATCTCCTTTGTCTGACACACTCATTTCAGGTCTTGGAGTCTCTACTAATGAGCTGATGAGTTGAATCAGGTGTGTTGGATTAAGGACACATGCAAACTGCAATGTTGGGGGCCTCTAGGAACATTGTTGGGAAAGACTGTATTAGATGAGTATTGTAGGCAATAGTGAATAAGGGTACATGGCAGGGCTCTTCAACTCTAGGGCCAGTGTCCTGATGAGTTTAACCCTAATCAAACACCCCAAACAAGCTAATCACTATGTTACAAATTAGAGACAGTTGTGTTAAATTAGGGTTAGAAATAAAGTCTGCAGGACACTGTCCCTCCAGGACTGGAGTTAAAGGCCACAGGCATGTGTGTTGGGGCCATTTAGAATTAAACCCTGCAGGACATTGTCCCTCCAGGAACAGCGTTGGACATACACGGCAGTATCAGCTGTGTCTCAATTACCTCATTATGTGGTATTTGGTTTGTATTGAAAAATGAATGAGTGTGCACGCAAACAGCCACTATGTGTCCTTCTCACCTCAAATGTTATGATTTCTTATAAATGAGATCAGCACTTTAGAGCTGAGGTGCTTGACATGTACTTTGGCTGTCTTTATGCCAATCCTGAGCTGCACTGGTGCTCTTGGACAGCCAAATGGCACAATGACTAATTGTTAGAAGCCAGGTTTTGAGAGCTGAAGTCCAGCACTCCACCGTGGACACATGGCTGTCTGCTGCTTGTTTACTTTGGCAAGGACCCAGAACGGCATTTGTTGAGTAAAATCGTTGAAGATATTTGTGTTTTTGAGGCACATTTGAGACAGACACAGAGTAGCTGTGAAGTATAACGTCTCCAGGCGATTATTAATAAAGTCAAACCTACTCAAGAGTGTTCAGATGTCCCACTCTAAGTATCCTCAAACAGGTCTTTATCTCAGGACTCCCAATTAGTACAATGTTTGGGAATGTTCTTCAGCAGCTGTGCTGAGGGTGTAAGGGCCACTTTCTCCAAGTGCCGCACAAACAGACCATTGAATGGGAAGGCCCCTGACTGATGTTCACTTCATTGCTGTCTTTGTGAGAAGAATTTGAGATCTCACAGATATTCACAGACTCGAGGGACAATTTGTCCTCCTCACCCCACTGATACGAGCATATCTAAGGAAGCGCACAAATGGGCATGCTGGGAAATAAAGAAGCCACTGCCGTTTATTTATCATCTACCTACCGAGAATGAAAAATGATCTTATGTGAGCGGCGTTGTTTGCGTGTTTTGCCAACAGGACGCACTGAATGAACCATCTCAAACTGAATTTGAGCTCTGAAGCTTTGCGAACCAACAGATATGGAAATGAAAGAGCAGGGGGTCACAAAAAGTTAGAAAAGCTGCGATTAAATCCCTGGTTCTACTCAACAGGACATGACACACAGTCACGTCAGACCCCACAAAGTCCAGCGTGAGGACGACTGTATCTCCGCATCGGACTGTCACTCCGTCGGACAGACAAATGGCTATTGCAACAGTGGCAGAATTCTTTCGCTGCCAGAGTTTTCATATGCAAATAAGGGTTTAGACACGCTATGCAACACAGACCTTCCCGTTCTTAGACTTTTGTTCCTGTTTCATTCTTTCCGAGAGAGGATGGGAGGCAGTGCAAGCTTGGCCTCGCCGCTAAATACAGTTATTCAAATTCCCTCATTCTGAGTCTGCCTTTCATTACGTCTCCCGGCCCAGAGAAAAGTATCACTCTCACCAGGAGCCACATCAGGTAGCCAGCAATCCACTTCGTAGTTGTTTGGGTCTGATAGGAGACTAATCCTCGCAATCCCATCGGAGAGATTAAAAAATCCAACACAATTTACTATTCAAATTGAAAAAGAAAAGGATGCAAATGGGACTGAGATCTCGCTGCATGCTACAGATGGGTAGCTGATCTGAAATTTCAAGCAAGTGACATGCAATACTTTTTAATCTTTAAAGAGCTACTTTTATTATCATATAATGATTTTTCATCATGCAGTTTTTATGGGCTTACATTAATACACACAGAATATTTGTACTTTTAAAAATTTTATTTGACACACTGCAGGACCATTTGTGACCCTGGACCACAAAACCAGTCATAAGGGTCAATTTTTCTAAATTGAGATTTATACATCATATGAAAGCTGAATAAATAAGCTTTCCATTGATGTATGGTTTGTTAGGACAGGACAACATTTGGCCGAGATACAACTATCTGAGGGTGCAAAAAAATCAAAATATTGAGAAAATCGCCTTTAAAGTTGTCCAAATGAAGTTATTAGCAATGCATATTACTAATCAAAAATTAAGTTTTGATATATTTATGGTAGGAAATTTACAAAAGATCTTCATGGAACATGATCTTTACTTAATATCCTAATGATTTTTTGGCATAAAAGAAAAATCAATAATTTTGACCCATACAATGTATTTTTGGCTATTGCTACAAATATACCCCAGCGATTTAAGACTGGTTTTGTGCTCCAGGGTCACATTTAAGTAAACATTAAAATGGAATTTGTGAGATTTGTTTGTTATGCTTTTCGGGCTATCAGTGCTGACAACTAAATATGCATCAAATGTTACATTTCTTATTTCACTACATATTCGTGAAACAATGTAGATTATGGTTGTTGGGATTTTTGGGAATACAATTTTAAAAATTAGTCCACTTGAAACTTAAATTGAGCAGTCCAATCTAAATTATACACTTTCTCTTATTCATTCAAAAACTGTAAAATGAACCTAAAATCTTGATGTTGAGAAATAAAACCAAACTCACTGCTTAAACCAAAGAAAAACGCAGACTTGTGCAATAAGTTGTTCCTGTCAAAGCATTCATCTCTCTAAACAGCAAAGGACAGTTCATTTCGTAAAGCAGTCGTGCAGACACGGGCCAAAAAAAAAAATCGCATCTTGCAGGTGCTTTTATGCGTTACTGTTTGGAAAAGTTCCTAACCAACTGATATTTAAAGAAAAACTCCCTATGTGCATTTGCCTTCAGCGGAGACAGAGACGTTTAACACTCTGAAAGACTGAATAACAGACGCACAATTGAGAGGGCGAGGACGAGTTGTGATGAATTGCGTCTGGCGGATGGGAGCGCATGGGAACCGCGTCTCCAACACAATGTCCAAAAACTCCCATCGCACCTCCTCTGAGATCCAGACGAACATTAAAAGAGCCTGCGAGCTCGGGCTTGACGGAAAGGTGTTTGAAATCTTTCACTTCCAGGAGTTTGCAGACCGCAAAAGCCCGACGCGCTTGTTCTGGCAGAAGGTTCAAAGAGCGCGGGGAGTCCCGCTCCGTTTCCCCGCGTGACTGCAGAAGTGTTTCAACTCTTTCATGAGGCTTGAAAGCATTTTAGGAAATGCAAAGGCAGGTACCTCTGAGCAATGTCTCAAAATAGTGCAAACGATCCTGAGAGGTTTTAAACGCATCGGCTCCTGCGCGCATTTGCTATGAACGGGCAACTAAAACCTATTGTCAAGAAATACCTAAAACATCTCAATTTTACGTGAAGTTCCTTACCTTGTTCTTTTGGGTTAAATCACTCCAGTGCGAAAGTGTCTTGATCGAAATGTTCTTTGACTGTGTTTGTCAGCAGCGCAAACTTGTCTAAGAACACACACGATGGAAATGCAGGGAGTTTGTTGGAGAAAGTGCACTGAAGTTGTTCCGGCTAGATTCCTTCAGTCGGATCCGGCTCTGTGCTCACGGAGTTTCTCCCGTCCCAAAGTTGGCTTCTAGTCTTAGTGGGTATCCTGAGTTGTTCTCCTGCTGTTCTCCTCTGTAGAGACTGAGAGTGAAGTGAGAGTCAGACTGCTGTGAAGTGTCTCTCTCTGAAGACCAGCCCACTCTTCTGACACAGCGCACAAACACACGGTCCTTACACGAGTCAACAGTCAACAAGCTTCAGCGAAATCATGACAAAGACCTTACGCTGCCAAAGCCCCAAGTATTAAAGTTACATTGTTGTTTTAAGTTGAATTAAATTCAATGAAATACATGTTCTAAAATATATAGTAATAAATAAAAAGTTTTCAATATGTACAATTTTGAATATAAAGTTATAAATATTTAAATACAATAGGCCATAGAAATCTGGCAATATAAATCCAAATATATAGTGGTACTTTGGATATCTATTTTTTTTTCACAAAAGTTGAATACAGTTAAAACTTGAGTATAAATCGGAAGTAGGCCCTATATACATATATAGTTTATGTAGTTTATATTATGTATAGTATAATTGAGTATAAATATTGTGAATCTAAAGTTAAAAATGCAAATATATTTATATAAATCTAAATGTCAAGCTAAATCCTAAAATATATCACCCTGAACATTCATTTCTATATAGAATATAGAACCAAATATATAGGGATATCTGAATATATATATTGTTTTTAATCCGAAGAGATAATATGTGAATATAAAGCCATACATCCTAACACACACACACACACACACACACACACACATATATATATATATGCAGGTGTACATCTGAATATATTTATAGACACACTCATCATAAATCTGTGAACTGACATATCTGCATATCTGAACAACAAAAGCTGTTTTAAACTTTGAAAAAAAAGTTTGTTTGTTTGTTTGTTTGTTTTCAAAATGGACTTTTCCATCTTTGAAAACTATAATTTGGTTGATCTGCGGGTTATAAAATTAGATTACTGATAATAACTGAATCTATATATCGCAGAATGTGCAGAAAAAGCAGCAAAAAAAAAAAAAAGCATGGTAAAATTGACGTGATAATAGGCATTATGTCTCAAAACCCAGTCATCTGTCTTCCTAGACAGCATTCTGGGCATCATTTCACTGGTCAAAAAGGAATGTGAATACAATTATGATCAAAATTTAAACCAATCCTCATGACAACAAATATCAAATAAGAATAGCCTACTGAAAAAACTGAAATGCCTGTTTTTGAATTCATTTTTTCTCTGAAATTCATGTTGTGTAGTAACACTCATGTAAGCCCTTTAAGATTGTGTCCAAACATTTAAATGCACTTATGCGTCTATGCACTAGGTAGCACACTAAACTTCACAGTCAAGCCTCCAAAGGCCTGCTGAAGTTGTGTTTTTGTTTCCTCACAGGCAGGATAGTTTAGAGTAGGGCGTCTGTCTCTCATCCGGCAGCTCCTGAAGACTTCATCAACAGAGCTGTGTCACGCTGAAAAAAAAGTCCCACGATGCTTCCCGTCCTTCTTTTTGTGCTTGCAGTATTTGCATTAGAATGTCTAAAGTGGACTATCGAAATAAAGTGTTACCTAATTCACAACTTGTATGGAAACATAATTATAGAGACTTGGGTAAGTAAGAAACTAGTGACCTCACACAACACCCTATAGCAACTGCTTTATAACATGCTAAAAACAGAGCGGGATAGTAACTGATTACATGTAATCTGGGTTTCAAAAATTAAGTACTTGTAATTAGATTAAATTACATTTTAAAATACCCGTAATCAGACTACAGACGTTTTTTTATGGATTACATATTATTTACACAATAGCAATAATTTATTCATAATTTCAGTAAGTGTTTTATTTTCATTCACTTTAAAATTATTTGTTTTAATTTAACATTTTTATGATTTAATTAATTATTAGCTTTTTTAGTAAACTCATAAACAATCTGCGATTCCTTCACAAACCCAGTTTGGGAAACCTTGACGTAATGTAATATTTAATGCACTTCATTTTGTTAATTACGACAAATGGGATATATTTTCTTACTGTTTGTATTTTATATCAATATGGTACAAGATTATCCTTTTTAAATCAATGTGAAAAATGAGTTGGGTCAAAAGTAATCTAAAAGTAATCTGATTATATTACCTAAAATGTGCAATGTAATGGATCACATTACTTACTACTATATTTGTCATGTAATTTGGAATCAGTAATGGATTACGATTTGTAAGTAATCAACCCAGCTCTGGCTAAAAATCAACTAGAATATACCAGAAACCACATGTAAGCATGCTGAGGCTTAGATTCATTTCACTTTTGGTGTGAAAAGGCTTTTACAGACTGTCTGCTTAACACTTAAGACTATCTTCTAACACTTTCTTTGTCAACTTATTCTACTAACCCTAAACCTACCCTAACAGTCTACTCTGAGAGTTAGTAGACATGTAGATGCAAATTAATGAGAATTAGTTGACATGTAGTTGACATGTAGTTACAAAGTTACTTATAGTTAGTAGAATGTCTAAAGTGGACTATCGAAATAAAGTGTAACTAACTTTTTTATATTAAAAACAAAAAAAGGAAGCCCAGCCCAAGTGAGAAAAAGTAACGCAAAAGTAAGCTAACACATTACTTTTCATATAACGTAACTAAGTAATTACGCAATTTGTTATGTTTTTAGGGACTAACGCAGTATTTCAATGCATTACTTTTAACTTTCCCCAGTACTGGACATGATAATATGAACACAAACACATCATTCTCCTCTTTGTTGATATAAATGGACTGTTCCTAAAATTAGCTTCTCTCTCCCAAACTAAGAGGAAGAGAAGGAAAAGAGGCAGAATGGGATTTAAAGTGGAAGAAGAAGAAGAAGAAGAAGAAGAAGAAGAAGAAGAAGAAGAAGAAGAAGAAGAAGAAGAAGAAGAAGAAGAAGAAGAAGAAGAAGAAGAAGAAGAAGAAGAAGAAGAAGAAGAAGAAGAAGAAGAAGCCTCGATTGGATCCAGATGCCACAGCGATGGCTTACTCTGTGTCATTATCCAATCAGAGCAGAGTTTGATCTCATTATCCAATCAGACAGTTGCGTGTCTGTGATGTCTGATCTCTGCAGGGAGTGCCGATTTAAACATGAATGAAGCTCTCAGTATCTGTGGCTCATTAACTGAAAACACATGCACACACACACACACGCACAGCGTTATTGATAAAATGTGTGTGGTAATGGCAGAGATGGATCTATATCTCTGTGAGTTGCCTTGCTGTCTACCGACTACATAAATATAACCGCAAATGGCAATCAAGCATTAATGGCTCAAATGAATCACTAGGTGACACATTTGTCATGCATCTTTTCCGATATGTGTTTTTACTGCAAAGTCAACAGTCTTAAATCTTCACTGATATTGTAAGTTTTTGGTGAAACAGTTGAAAAATACATGATACTTCCAAAAGACACGACCGACTTAAAAATAATTAAATGAAAAAAAAAAAGTTTCAAAATTAAGGAAAAAGATAAGACCAAAAATGATATATTGTGGTAATATTACAGCCCTCATCTGTCATTTACATTGAAATAAATAATTGATTATATAGATGTTCTACCTCGAGCACCGTATGCACAGAGATTGCCATACCCTGTCCTGTATCCTCAAAATGTCCTCTTGTCTATGCATTTCAAGTTTTGTTAAGTTTGGACTTTGCATTCAGCAGATATAAGTCTATTATAGCTAAAACAACCCATTTTCATTGTCTTATAACTTCACAATGCTTATAGAAGCATCTAAACTCATTTGATAACTTGTTGTCATTAGGGTCTTGATATGATCTGTCTCAAATTTGTTCAAATCTGACACTTTTTTTGGGCAGAGAAAACAAAGGAGAAGAAGAAGATAATGAAGATGAAGAAGACTACATGGGAATGACATGTTTAAGAAGAAAAGAAAACTACAGGGGAATAAAATTTGCGGTGCACCTCTTCAAGATGTTTTTGTAAATAAATGCCTAGTTCTTTCATGAAACTCTAGATGGCGCAGGCTGACGGGTTCTTAACGTAACTGATGATATTCACCGGGTTAAATGACTTGGCACAAGCTGATTGGTTCACGTTGCATACACAGCCAGTGAGCTTACTGTTTTACTTTTAAATTGCTGGCTAGCATTCACTTGAGCATTTTGCAGCGTGCTTTCAGAGTTCCTCTGAAACCCTCCACCTTCCCCAGCTCCACCTGTATAGATCTGCCACGGGTTATTTCATATGCTATTTGTGCAGCAGCAGTATGTCTTAAATACTCACAGCACCGTATCGCCGTATGCATCGCCACCTGCTTTCCTCCTACTTTATCTATCCTTTCAGCTCCACCTGTGTAGATCTGCTAGGGGTTATTTTATATGCTATTTGTGCAGCAGCATACTCTTAAATACTCACAGCATGTATCGCCGTATGCATCGCCACCTGCTTTCCTCCTACTTTATCTATCATTTTTTGCATGTCCTTATTTGTGTAGTTGTATATTATATTATATTTTAATCGTTGTTTATTTGTATATTTACATTCTACTGTTAGTGTTAGTGTTATCTGTATGCACCAAGGGTCTGAGTGTAACGCAGTTTCAATTCTCTGTATGTGCTGCACATGTGGCAGAATTGATTATAAAGCCGACTTTGACTTTGACTAAAACATGTTATTCAATTTTGAGTGAATCATACAAAATAGTTGGGTAATTATTTTTCACATTTGGATATTAATAATTCTCAGTACTGAGTGAATTACCGAGACGTTGCACTGAACTCAGCTACTTTAAAATGCTGACTCAGGTTCACTAGGTTCACTAGTGTTTGGAGCAGAGCGTATCTCTGCCTGTTTTCAAAGAACTTTGTGTCTTCGGTGTTTTCCCCAAAACAGATGTGTGTGAAAAGGCGTAACACACTACAATCAACGAAACGTCGGCTAAATACACACATCTGCACATCTGTAGAAAAGAGTAAACATCTTTTACATGCAGCCAATGACACAGTTTACAGATTGTAAACAATCGGAAACTGCGCCCATGGGAAAAAAACTGAGAAAGACAAGGTCATTATACATTTAAACATTTGCCGTATACATTTTATATACACTGTATATGCCACATATAGTAGGAAGAAAGAAGAAAATAATTGCTAAAACAAATTAAAGAAACTGTTTTCAGGCTTATTGCGTACTAATCATCTCTGTGTTTTTCAAATGCAAACAGTACCAAAAAAAACCCCAAAACGTATCTATTCATTATTCCTGTTGCTGACACCACTGTGCATGTTTTTAATGTAAGTGTGCGCCTAAAATGTTGACAACACATCTTTTCGACAAAGACTTGGACAATAACCTTTTCTGCTGTTGATTTGTGATGTTTACAACAGGAGGAAGGACAGATACATATGGGCCACTTTTACCTGCTAATTAGATCAAGATGGACCTCAGCAACATGATTAGTAGCAGGTTTGTGTTGAGTTTTTGCAAACGCAGTCCGTGTGAAGTTTGACAGGACTGTGTCGCCCTCTAGTGCCAGTTGCTCTTCAGTCATTTTGGATCTCTTCTTGAAACATACAATCCAGTTTTATTATTAATCAGTCATTACTCTTGTGCTGGCAAGTTGTTTTTAGTTGTACAAAATAGCTCGTTATGCTGCTTGATATTGCAAACTGCTTTTTCTTTTCATATTATTTTAATGTACACTACCAATTAAAAGTTTTTTTAAATGTTTTTTTAAAGAAGTCTCTTCTGCTCACCAAGCCTGCATTTATTTGCTCCAAAATTCAGCAAAAGCTGTAATATTGTGAACTATTTTTACTATTTAAAATAACTGCTTTCTATTTGAATATATTTTAACATTAAATTGATTTCTGTGATCAAAGCTGGATTGTCAGCATCATTACTCCAGTCTTCAGTGTCACATGATTATCAATATTTAAAACAGTTGAGTACATTTTTGCAAGATTCTTTGATGAATAGAAAGATCCAAAGATCAGCATTTATCTGAAATAAAAAGCTTTTGTTATACATATACACATACATACATACATACATACATAAACACACACACACACACACACACACACACACATATATACATGTGTAAAAGAACCAAAGACTTAAACTACTTCAGTCTGTGTGCATTGAATTTATTTAATACACGAGTTTCACAATTTGAGTTGAATTACTGAAATAAATGAACTTTTCCACGACATTCTAATTTATTGAGATGCACCTGTATAGACTGTAATGGAACTTGAATATGCTATTGTAGTGATCTGTTGTCACAAATAGAGGGAGACAAAACACAATTGTTGTTTTGTTTTTTTTTAGCTCCAGCGATCTGTTGGTAAACAGCACCTGACTGAAACTTCATTGAAAGGATTCGGGTGAAATAGAACAAAAAGATTTATTATTATTATGTCCTATGGAAACTGATAAGCTGAGTGAACAGCTAATCAGCTTTTAAATGGATACTAATAATATTTAAAATATTGACAAATTACATAGTTGTGAAAAAAACCCTTGAGGAAACAAACTTATAAATCACACAGAATTAAGTGTTAAAAAAAAAAAAAACACACACTTTTATGTGATGGGTAGGTTTAGGGGATAAATACAGTTTGCACAGTAGCAAAACCATTACGCCCATGGAATGAATGTGTGTGTGTGTGTGTGTGTACCTGGTATTGATCACGTTATGGGGACCAAATGTTCCCACAAGGATAGTAATACCTGTAAATTTTGACCTTGTGGGGACATTTTTAGGTCCCCATGAGGAAACAAGCTTAGAAATCATACAGGATGAAGTTTTTTGAAGATCTAAAAAAAGCAGAAAGTTTCCTGTGAGGGGTAGGTTTAGGTGTAGGGTTGGTGTGAACTTGCAAACTGAAAATGTAGTTCAATTCATCATAAAAACCATTATGCCTATGGGATGTCCCCATAAAACATGGAAACACAACATGTGTGTGTGTGTGTGTGTGTGTGTGTCCTTACAGAAAAAGCACCTGAACTTTACATGTGCAATCACATGATAAAATCACATGTGAAACACGTTAAACTCTTGTGAAACACACATGAAACATGTGGTTTTGGAAGATTTTCATGGTCTAAATGTGTGATGTGATTGCATGTGAACATGTGAACAAATGTGACAATATGTGATCACGTGTTCACAGGAGTTTCACACATTTAGACCATGAAACTCATATTTTACACAAGAGATTTACATGTGATTCACATGTGATTTTAACATGTGATTGCACATGGGAAGTTCATGTGCACACACACACACACACACACACACACACTTTCCCATTGTCTCTATAATGCTAATGTGTCTCAGTGTGTGTCCATGTCTGTCTGTGTTGATGCATAATTAACTGTTTAAAGCTTGAGTTACTCAATACATTATTGAGAGGCAGGTGACAGTTTCCTTTGCCTGTAGTTATACAGTGACCAAAAGAAAACAGATTCATTTCTTAATAAATAAATGAAGGAATAAATAAATAAATTCCTCCCACCTGCAGCCTGCTCATGTTTACTCAGATAAATATGTAAAACCTCAGAGTCACGATAGCAGACACTGAAAGAACATTTATCATTCCACAGAAACAAAACTCATTTCTAGATGTACATTTTAGGCCGTTTACACTATACTGTTACATCTTGAAACTTTAAAAATCGAGTTTCAGTAGCAGACCAAAAAAATATTTATTTGCTAAATTGTTATATTTCATTTAATGAGGTTTTGCAATTCCTTCAACCCTGTTTGCAAAATTTGGGACACGTCTGATGTGTGTGTGTGTGTGTGTGTGTGTGTGTATATATATATATGTATATATACAGTATATATAACATGTAGTACAATGTAGTATACCATGTAGTAACAGGTTTGTGATTCAGCTGAGCTTCAAAACAAAACCAAATCAGGACCATTTCATCTAATGACATCCATTGTTTATGAGACAAACAGATCGTAAATAAACCAAATGCTGTGGCCTCAGTGAGGTCTGTCTTCTCCCCCGAGCTTCTGTTGAGCATCTCAGAGACAAAGAGATGTTTCTGTTTACTCTGCATTATGTGTTTTTTTAATTTAATAAAGCCACAATACCCCTCTCACTGCACCTGCCTAGCTCCCAGAATGCATCTGGAGCTCTAGACACCTGTCATCATTGACCTCTGACCTCCAGCTGGAGCTCTGAGGTCACAAACAGACACATGAGCAAAGGTGTAATTAACACACTCAACACAAAGACAGACCCGCCAGTAGGCTTTGAAATTGCTTTGGATGCATTGTCAAGTTAATATGTGGCAAAGGATTAAATAATCTCAAGGCTGGTTTTGATTCATAATCAAATTGTTTTGTGTATAATGTAGTTGAAAAACCTATACTGACAGCTTTAGGGTGTGATTATATGTGTGGGAGGTGTTTTAGGGCATGCATTCTTTTTACAAATCGCTTCCAGTATGAATAAACCTTGAGTATTTTGGTAACCATAAAATGTATACAGAACAAGGATTTAAAGGAACGGTTCTTTAAAAATTACATTTCTGACATTATTTCCTCATGTCATTCAAACCTGCTTCAAAAACCTTCTTTCCTCTGAAAAACACAAAAGGAGATGCTTTGAAGAATGTTCACGCTGCTCTTTTCCATTCAGTGGATAAGTTTGTGTGATGAATCCACTGAAATCTGCTGTAGGTCTCTAAATTAATTTCTGCAATTTGAGTACATTTCTATATGATCAGTGCGAGAACCAATAGAGTATGGTGTAAGAAAGAGCGTTATACAGGTTTAGAACAACATGAGGGTGAGTGAATGGCATAAATGTGTCTAGAGGTATGTAGCAAAGTTCATAGTTCGGGAAGAAGGAGGCGGGAACCGGCGAACACTCAATGACATCTTTAATAATAAAATAAACACAAAATAGCGCGACAGCCCCTCGCGGACGACTGTCGCGCACAAACAAAACCAAAACACAAAATAAACTCCAGGCCTGGTCCTCCCTCATCTTTCACTGTCGTCCCTCCTCCTTTTTATCCTTCCGGAGCTCCTCCGTGAGACTCGAGACCGGTGAGTGGCGCAGGTGTCGCGCATTAGCAATTACTCCACCGGCCTCGCTCCGTTCCCACGACTCTCGCCCTCTCGTCACAAGGTAAATGTCAGGACTGTGTTTAGGGTGAACTATCCCTTTAAATGTTCTGTCTGAAGCAGATGATTGTGGTGTTTGTTGTGTAAGTTGTAGATAATGGTTTGTATGTGTGCTGTATAAACAGGTGTCCAGTAGCCCCAGCGCATGTCATGTGTCAAACACACGCTTATCAGATCTGTGCTCTGGAAACAAATGCATCATCATACTCAACATGTGAGACGACAAACACCATAGATTTACTTACATAAGCCAAAAACTAAAAATAAGGGTGGCAGCGGTTATGATGCTGATGATGAGTATGTGGTCATGACAATTAGCCGCTATCTTTGCTGGAGTCATCTAGCTGATGGATGTACGTGTGATTCTTAAAGGAATAGAAAATGAAGATTCTGTCATCCTTTACTCACCACTGTATAAACCTGTATGACTTAACTGATCATTGAATTGTATTAATTACACTACTGTTTAAAAGTTTGTGGTTGGTAAGATTTTTGAAAGCAGTCTCAGCAGTTATTTGATCAAAAATACAGTAAAAACAGTAATAATTTTTGCAACATTATTGCAATTAAAATGAACAGTTTTCTATTGTAATTTTCTTAAATGTAATTTATTTCTGTGATCAAAAGCTGAATTTTCATCATCGTTACTCCAGTCTTCAGTGTCACATGATCCTTTAGAAATCATTATAATATGCTGATTTGCTGCTCAAGAAACATTTCTGATTATTATCTATATTGTGGTGCTTCATTTATTTATTTATTTTTAAATCTTGATGCATTTTTCAGGATCCTTTGAAGAACAGAAAGTTCAAAAGAACAGCCTTTATTTGAAATAGAATCTATTGTAACATTTTAAATGTCTTTGGTGTCACTTTTGATCGTTTTAATTCAACCATTCTACAGTCAGTTAACAGTACGGTAATTATATATAAAGTTTACTATATCAAGTTAAACCATTTAAATGAGCGATGATATAATCAGTCAAGATGAGACATGCGAAAACACTGATGTGTTTATTGTCTATGACCTGGCACTGTGAAATCACGTTCGAATGTGCACAATTGTTTCAACAGCCCTAGTCTGCATTCACTCTCATTGTATTTAAAAGAGCAGCCTGGCCATTCTGCTGAACATCTCTTTTTGTCTTTCTCGTGAAGTAAGTCACAGACATTTTGAACTACAAGAGGGAATGTTTGAATTTCCCTTTTGGCTTTACGACAGGTTGACCTTGTCAGATGTGTCTTCCTCTCATTACCATCCCCCTCTTCCTCACACTTTCTCTCACGGGTCAGGCCTCCCCTCACCGTCCGCAAATATTGCAGATCATGCTGTGATCTCCCTGTGAACCTACAGAGGACAAGCGGTTTGGAAAATGGATGGATGGTGTGATCTGAAAAAGAGTTTTAGATTTTCTCTCAGGCAGTATGAGGAAACTCAAGTGTTAAAATTTGAGATACACTACAAGTGCACATTCAGGACAATTAAGTGCACTTCTTTTTCACAAGTATGATATGTATGAACACTTATAAGATACATCTCTGTAGATATAGATAAATACTTCAACAAGCTGCATTATTTGAGGGATCGTTCATGTCTGTACCACAAACTAACCCATAACCCTGTAAATTAAGGGTTATGGGTTTATTTAAATCACTAATCTCAAGTATGTGCAAAACTAATACTCAGGCAAACATCATTAAAGGGGTCATATGATGTTGCTGAAAAGAACATTATTTTGTGTATTTGGTGTAATGAAATGTGTTTATGCAGTTTAAAGTAAAAAAAACACATTATTTTCCACATACTGTACATTATTGTTTCTCCTCTATGCCCCGCCTTTCTAAAACGCAACGATTTTTACAAAGCTCATCGGTCTGAAAAGCGAGGTCTGCTGTGATTGGCCAGCTATCCAGTGCATTGTGATTGGCCGAATACCTCAAGCATGAGACGGAAATGTTACGCCCCTCACATACCGTGTCCGGCCGGAGCGACGAGACATAAACATTAAAACCCATTACAAACGAGGCATTTGTTGCTCCCACATCATGATGTAGACATGTTGGGGGCGTGTTAGAACGAGGCGTTTTAGGTAGGCGTGATTGACTCTTAACTTTTATAAAGAATATCTCTTTGTATTTGAGACTTTAGTCTTTGCAACTTTACAGATCTTCTTTATGCACCAAGAGCTTGTAACACTCCAAAGAGAAAATAAAAAGTTTAATCGCATCATATGACCTCTTTAATAAATAAACCCTGCCAAACACACATACGCAGCACAGCTCACACAACAAAACACATGCGTGTATCTTCCTCTGAGTGTGCAGTACATAAGCGTGTGACTTAGTCTTAATCCTCAGAACAGATTGCTTCATTGACAAGTTTAAAAACAGGTCAAGATGATAACAAGACCAAACCCTAACCCCTCACCACCTCAACACACACCCCACACAAACACACCCTTACTCATACAGACACACCTCAGAGGCACACCCTAAAAAAACTTTATGTCAACATAACACACCATACACAGTCAATTTTACATTCATAATATGTATTTCTGAATAAAACCAGGGTATTTTATTTGATTCTGTCTGTAAATCGATTGCGTCATGATAAAATGTAGCTCAAACAGTAGGGCATTGCTCTAGCAACGCAAAGGTTATGGGTTTGATTCCCAGGGAATGTAAAAGACTGCTAGAAATACTGTATATATATATATACCTTAAAAGCAATTTAAGTCACTTTGGATAAAAGCGTCTGTCAAATGCATAAATGTAATTAAACACTATGGTTATTGATTCGATTCACAGGAAATTTAAAATACTTACTGAAATGTATTTACACTGAAAACAATATAAGTCACTTTGGATAAAAGCGTCTGTCAAATGCATAAATGTAATTAAACACTATGGTTATTGATTCGATTCACAGGAAATTTAAAATACTTACTGAAATGTATTTACACTGAAAACAATATAAGTCACTTTGAATAAAAGCATCTGTCAAATGCATAAATGCAAATAAAGGTTAAGGTTATGGGTTTGATTCCCAGGGAATGTAAAAGACTGATAGAAACCTATAGACATTGCTAACAATTTAAATCACTTGGGATTAAAGCATTCACCAAATGCATAAATGCAAATAAATTCCAAGGTTATGGGTTCGATTCCCCGGGGAATGTAAAAGACTGATAGAAATGTATACCTTAACAGCAATTCAAGTCAGTTTAGATAAAAGCTTCTTCCAAATGCATAAATGTGAATAAACGCCAAGGTTATGGGTTCGATTCCCAGGGAATTTAAGTCACTTTGGATAGTTTTATCTATGAAAAGGAACATTGCTTCAGAAATGAAGTCAAGAAAGGACATGTCAAAATTGACTTGAACATATCACAACATGTGTCAACATGTCATTCTGGGAATATTTGGCTCATTCTATAATTGGGGGTACATTTCACATCAACAAAAAAAAAGAGTATGAAACAAATATGCTTTTTCCAATAAAATTACTATTGGTTTCAGTCTATGTCATCAGTAACATTTTTGCTAGTTGCCAAGCTTAAACATTAAATGCCATTTTGATATTACAAGTGAAAGACACACACACACACACACACACACACACACACATATATATAATCAAATTGAAAAGTCTGCTGTATATACTGTGTATTTTTGAAGTGAGTGGGTCTCATGTTTTGTACTGCGGTCTCTTTGAGCCTCACGTATGATGACATTAACTTGTGAACAATGTCAGCAATTGTACATTGCACTCTGTCATTAGAGTGTACAGGTGATTAAACCAATTAAACATAGTTGGCCTTATGCAACAACAAATTTGATGATTTGTTTTTACAAAAAAATGCTGAAAAAGGTAACGTGTTAGTTCAAATCCCTCACACTAATTATGAGCAATAGTGCTAGCAATGCTTGACTCAACAAACACCACTAATGATTCGAGTGTCCAAATGAATAATTATTTTAGTGATAAACACACCACTGATTTGATTGCTGTAGTCATAAAAACCTGAAATGAGAATTTTATCATAATAAATTCATGTAATGTTTAGAGCTGCAGATTTTGTGGCCTCGCTGATATTAAAGGACCAGGATTCAAACAAAAGGTCATTAGCTTTGTTCAGAATTTGTTTCAGTTGTTTAAAAGAGAAGAAGGAACCATTGTGTTGAACACTGATTACACTCCTCACCTTTAAACTGATACAGCTGCATCTTAAAGCGCCTCTGAAACACACTGCTAATGCTATTAGAAGTTTGTAGGTGTAATTGTGTTTGTGTGTGTGTGTGAGAGAGAGAGAGAGAGAGAGAGTAAGTGGTCCTTTCAAGACTTTTCAAGACTCTTGGGGGTCTTAATCTTGCTGAATCTGGGCAGACACCATATTGATGCAAATGAAAACTGTGAGGAATAAAAGTACAGTCTGTTCAGTGGGTTGAACTGCTGTGTCCATCGTTTGACTGAAAAAACTAATGTCTTTCTAAAAAGACGTGACCTATGACTGTAAAACTACGCAACAGGCTGTACTTCTATCCCTCACAGCCATGTTTTCATTTGCATGAATTAAACATGCCATCTACTTTGCCTGCATTCAGGTAATTATCATCAACTCATGCGTTTAAACCCTGATGCATATCTTAATTTTATATATTTTCTGATCTCAATATCATCAAGAGCATCAATATAAACAGTTGCATTTGGTTCAGTCTTCACTGCATGTTCAGACGCTGTGAGACAGAGATCTTCTCAGAAATCTGAAAATAGACCGTCTGGTAGGCAAGTCCACCGTCGATCTAAATATAGCTTTGCACCGCACAACAATTATGCCAACTGACACCAAGTGTTCCCCCTTCATGGGAAGTGCTGCCCAAAACCGAGTGAGCTGCCTACTTACGCAGCACAAGTGTGTCCCCAACACTGTTCTAAAGCGTAAGCATAGTTTATGTCTTCCTAATTAGCATTTACATTAATTGGTCCAAGTGACCCATTTCTGATTTTTTCCTCCCATGTGGCACGGATTGGATATGACCCATGAACGTGTAAGCAGGAAAAATCACACAGATTCTGATATTCTTAGATTGGTTTCAGGCCTCATTAATGTGTGGAAATAAATCAGATATGAATCAGATTCATGCATTTGCATCTCCCACGTAAGCGGACAGATCAGATATCCCCCTGTCAATGCGTGGATGAGTCGTATATGTCATTTAAAAAGCAAATGGTACTCAGGTAGACATGTTTCTGGGAAGTGTTTCCAAGTCCATGGTATGGTAACACTTTATTTCGATAGTCCACTTTAGACATTCTATTAACAGTAAGTAACTTTGCAACTACATGTCAACTAGCAGTTAGTAGAGTATTAGTAGACTATCTGCTTAATATCTTCTAACACTTTCTTTGTCAACATTCTACTAACCCTAAACCTACCCTGTCTACTCTGAGAGTTAGTAGACATGTAGTTGCAAATTAATGAGAATTAGTTGACATGTAGTTGACATGTAGTTACAAAGTTACTTATAGTTAGTAGAATGTCTAAAGTGGACTATCGAAATAAAGTGTAACCCATGGTATTCCCGTGGAACTGGGCTACTTTTACACAGTTGCTGTTGGTTGTTTTTTAGTCTGTGGGTTAACGTAATCTCCCCCTCCCCCTGGAACAGAGGGGAAAAACCCTGCAGAACAAACGTGATTTGATTAGCAATTAGGCAGATTTTGTTTCGCAGACCTGGCAACCCTGTTTCTAGGTCAGTACATCACTTTTAAAAGATGTAAGCTAGTCATAAAAAAGGGATATAGTCAACAAATCGAAATTGGGCATCAAGACCTGCAGAGTAAATGTGGCCTGAAACACCTTGTTTTAACCAAATTTTAAGGCAGCATCACAAGCATCGTTTGGAGATATGCCAATCCCAGAATGCATTGCTGCAACCTAGTGGAACAAAAAATAAGATGGCAGAGAGGTCAAGTGAAATTTATGTCAATAAATGTGCTACATTAAAAACAGATTAGTTTACGTTATTTTTTTGTTTGTTTATTATAAAGGTGAGGTTACAGTAGCAACATTTCTGTGAAATTTTGTGGGCAAAAACAGTAAAAAAAAATTTTTTCTATTGCCAATAGTGTACCTATGAATGAACCACAGCTCACACAGAAGTCACTTTCAAACCAATCAGCTTTCTGTCAGTCAACGCAATGAATCGAACCTGTTGCAAAATCGGTGTGAAATTCCTGAATTGACGTGACTGGATTTCAACAACAAAAACACACAGAACAGTAAACATGACCCCTGCTTTAGAAAGTCATGTTGTTAGCTTAGCAACATGCTAACATCAAGCTCAAGTGTCTTGTGTAAAACTTGCTATAATTGTGTAGCACAGCTCCAAATTAGTCACCTGTAAGGTTCCATTTTGGTTAGCAGGTAGGTGCCTGTGTAGACAGTAGACAGTGAGTTGGCTTGCTAGGTTTTGGAACGCAGCCATAGTATGTGCTCATCATCAGATTGAGGTGTCACATTCAGTTCTGTGGCAGATGACGTACTAAGACACACACACACACACACACACACACACACATACATACATACAACCCCCATCCTGTTTAAGAAGGCTATACATTGAGAAGGGGACAGCAGCTGGCAGCTTGCCCTATTATAACCCCCCACCACCACCACCACTGCAGACACACGCTCAACCCCATCCAGAAATCACACACACTAATCACAGCCAATGATTGCTCAGCACCGGCCAGGACCGCCACACCTGCCCTTAAACTGGTAGAACTGCCCCATCTGGGCAACAAGAGCAGGAGGAGGGGTCCCTGTTTATGGACCCAACAGCTGAAGAGGAAAATGGAGGAAGGGGGACGTAAAGGCGAGATCTCAAGAGGATACAAGTGATGACGAAGTGTGTGTGTGTGTTAGGCCTCAAGGGAATATGCTGTGTCATCTCTGCAGTTATCAGCTGGTGAAATTTCCTCTTTTAATCTATTACCTTTAGCAGTCAGTATGCATTTCCCATTTATTTTTCTCACCGTTAAACAAAACATTGCTCAGAGAAGAAATGCAAAAGCATTGTTTCTTGCTGTGTTTTGCTAAGGCAAGCATTAAGGCCCATTCACACAAAGGATGATAGCGGTAACGATAACCATAACATTTTAATAATCATTATAATTTCATGGAGATAGAGACGTCCACACTACAACTGTAACGCTAATGACACATTTAAAGCGACAGACAACAAAAATGCAATGCAAGCTTAGAATAAACAAAGTGCTATTGTCAGTTGCTGTGGACGCTAATATAGACCTCAGTCGGGGTGGAATTTAAAGGGATAGTTCACCCAAGAATGAA